>NC_142698.1:14704076-15004076 GCF_029339155.1 Prunus mume
TGTCCTTAAGGCAATGAGATAAATATGTGGAAAAAATTCAAATGCAATTTAAAATTATCATTTGATAAATGACATTGTCAGGTGAAACTCAACAAAGAGATAAAATGGAGAGATGCCTTAAAAGTGAATAATAGAAGAAGGGAAAATCGTACATTAACAAAGTATTTTGTAATTTTCGTTTTATTAAGAATTAATAATATATATATAGTTAATATTTATTGCATTGTCAATATTTTGTTAATATTTCTTGCATTTCAAATATTTTGTTAATATTTCTTGCATTTCAAATATTTTGTTAATATTTCTTGCATTTTCAATATGTTGTTAATATTTATTGCATTTCAAATATTTTGTTAATATTTCTTGCATTTTCAATATGTTGTTAATATTTATTGCATTTCCAATTGTTTCTTCATATTTCTTGCACTTCCAATTTATTTGTAAGGTTAATTGCATTTCCATTATTTTTATTTTGTTACTTGCATATCCAATATATTTTAAATAGTTATTGCATTTCCATTTTTTTGTTAAATAGCTCATTCAAGCACAGATGTGGTTCGGTGCAACCGGGGGTGGCAAAAAAAAATTCACCCATCATGAATGTTGGGAGGTGGTGAAATACTGTAAACGCTTCAATATTATTCCAACGGGTCCCGACGTTGTGTTAAACGAGACGCCTCTCCGTGATGCAACGACATCGGATTCACCTCTCGATTCCCCTATGAGTGAAGACTCACCCATCCAAAAGGAACCGAGGCCCATTGGCCGAAAGGCTGCGAAGGCAAAGAAAACGGGTAATTCAAGCAATCATAATTCAAAGTTTTTGGAGGAAATTGCAAGGCAAAACGGCATAAGAATTGAAATGGAGCAAAAACGCCAAGATATGGAGGTGGCAATTCAAGCCGAGTGTGCACGAGAAAAGGAGTATTTGCGCAAAAAAGATATGGAGAAGACGGATCGGGAAACTATGGCGATGGATACAAGCCATATGTCCCCTGATACAAAACAATATTGGAAGCTAGAACGAAGGGATGTTATGAGAAGAAGACTTTTCCAGGATGATGGGCCTAGCAACACGGATTGGTTAAATGATCAAAACCATTAAATTAGTTGGCATACCTTTTATGTATTTTTAATTTTCTTGTTTTCTATTAAAGTTGGTGTACTTCATGTTTTTTATTTTAGTAGTAGTAATTCTTAATGACTTGTATTGGATTTCTTTATTTAATAAACAAAGCCTTCAATAAAAGACAATTTTATTCAACATATTCCATACATCAAACAAAACATAATTAAAATCAAAACAAAAACTACAAACAAGGCACAATAATAAATAAAAAAACAACACAACCAAACCATAAGCAATACTAAACAACACAACCAAAACATAAGGCCTAAAACATAACCAAAGCATCTATGCTCCATCATTCATCTTCATTCCCTTTCACCGTCCATAAATGCTCTATCAAGTCAAGTTGACGGCTTTCATGAATATACGAAGATTGCATCTCTGTATATCGATCTATCATCCGGGTCATCATACGATCGTCCCTCACCAACGGTTCCGGCTCAAACGGTTCTCCATTTGGCCCCATGGGCCTTTCATAAATCCGGGTCAAGGCCGTGTTTATTGGATCCGGTTCATAGACCTCTCAAAGATCATATCGTACTCATCCTCCACAATCATATTATGGAGGATGATGCAAGTCATCATAATGCTTCGGAGGATCTCCTCATCAAACATACGGGCCGCACCTCGAACAATCAACCATCGAGCTTGAAGGATGCCAAAACACCTTTCGACATCTTTCCTGTATCCTTCTTGATAAGTAGCAAATAATTTTTGCTTATGGGATCGGGGATTCGAATGGATTTGACAAATGTGGTCCACCTTGTAGATATGCCGCTAGATAATACCCCGTCTAGTAGACTTTATTGTTGACTTCATAGGTAATATTGGGGCCTTGGCCGCTCAAAACATCGTTGAAGACCGGAGATTGACCCAGGACGTTGAGGTCATTTTGGGCTCCGGCAACTCCAAAGAAAGCATGCCAAACCCATGTCGGCCCAAGAACGGCTTCAGGATGATACTTTTTGTGCCTTTCCTATTTCCGTATTCACCTTGTCAGGCAGTTGGACAATTCTTCCATTGCCAATGCATGCAGTCGATGCTACCAATCATTCTCGAAATCCTCGAGCTTTGTAGAAGCCGCTGAGGTCCTCGGGAGTAGGTCTACGGTAGTCCCTAGTGTACAGATTTTCAATTGCATCACAAAATCTTACCAAAGCCTCCAACGAGTGGACTTCCCATTCGGCAACCTCATCCACTGATCAACAGATACTCCATACGCCAACATGCGATATAAATTGTAAGCTTTTGCCCTGTAGAAGGCCCAAAACCCCAGAGCATCACACTTTGAACAAAGTATGCATCATAATTGCAAATATCATGCATGATTTTATTGAACAAGGGTTGCATTCTAAATCGCTAAAATCAACATCAGTACAAAGGCTTGGGATAAAATAATCTTCCAAAAGATTCTTACCCCGAGAATGCCTATGTCTGTCCACATTCCGGCGACGGCCGACTTGTGAACCACGGCGGCGACCTTGGTTCTCTTCCTCTTCCATTGCCACTGCTATGAGAACTTGTTCATCAACTTGCCTCTGCAACTCATTGATTTCTTACTCCTTTACTGCTTTCCTTTCTCTCTCATGCCTCTCCAAGCATCTCCTATATTCTTCCATTGAGAATGAATGGAGTATGAATTCTAAACTCTAAGAAATGAAAATATTGAAAGATGTGGTGTGAGAGGTATGAGGTGAGCCTTTGGTTTTATAGAAAAATTTGGCAAGATAAAGATGCCACGTGGCTTGATTTGATTGGATGAAAATCTTATCTAAATTGAAATTCATCCGAAATTTGAAACCAATTTTATCTGAAATTTGAATTTTGAAATTCATCCGAAATTTGAACCCAAATGTATCTGAAATTTAATTTTTGAAATTCATCCGAAATTTGAATTTTGAAATTCATTCAAAATTTGACCCCAAAAATTTATCTGAAATTTGAATTTTGAAATTCATCCGAAATTTGAACCAAAAAATCTTATCCCGAAATTTTATCCGATTATGAATAGTCTTGACACGTAGGAACCCGTAAATCTTATCCGAAAATATTATCCAAATTAATTATTAAGGTAAATAAAATTGTGAATAAAACAAAAAAATGAATAGTAACTGCCCTTAGCTAGGGCAATGGGTGGAAACACAAAATTCTGATTTTGCAAGGGCAACCACTATTCACGTGAATAGTGGCTGCCCTAACTCCCCCCTTGGCATGACTAAGGGCAAATGGGTGGAGTTGCTCTAAAAACTATGATGCCATGGATCGATCCCTGTATAAAAAAAACCAGCGGCGTGGGTTATATTACTTGTCTGACTTTTCCTTTTTCCTTGGCGAAACTGGGTGCAGTCAACTACTAGTACAAGAGGAAATATAATATATAATATACCAATTTTGTATTAGGCGTGTAGAAGTGGTCAAAGGTTTTTGATCTAGTCCAAACGGGTAAGAAAGTTTAATGGTGTTCAACATGCTTCATGTCCATAAAAATAGTCATATCTACCAATTTTATATAAATTTTTCCAAATGTGCTTTAGTCAAATAATATAAGTAGAATATTTTTTAGATATATTTCATTCTTTAAAAGGAGGTATTTATAATATAAGGTTGTAACCTTAGTAAAGTTATACAAGAAAATAAGATAAAATCCTAATTACACAATATATATATACAAAAAGGAAAGAAATAGAGTTCTAATAGGCTATAAAATAAATCTCCTAATTAAGTTAGGATCTAGCTAACAGCTTCATACTTCATGTCCATAAAAACACAAGAGAAAAGATTGATGATGTTGGACATGCTTCATGTCCTATATATGATATATATAAAGAAGTTTTTGTTATATTAATATGTGATTTTTTTTTCCATCAGTAAAGGTGTGCTTATATACCATGTAACTTATAATCCCAAGTTCTACGATTATGATAATAGGTTAGTTCATGTAATCTACTTGTCTTATAGATCTTGGCAACAAAAAAATAAAAATAAATAAAATAATAATAATAATAAAAAATACAAAGGTCATATGAATTTGGCCAAAGAATTTTAAAACAAAATTGTCCGATGGAGCACCAAACACAGTATAACTTAATCTGACCATTTATCCGGAATAGTACCAAATGCTTTATAATTTTACGAATAAACAGTCAGAACTCTTAGGAACATATTAATACTATTCGACATAAATTAGTCAATATAGTATGACGTACCAAACTAGCCCTAAGAATGTTCAAGTTGAAATTTATTCTCATGAGCACGTCCATACCATCTATACAAGTCAAACAAGCGGATGAGTTTTTATAGAAATGTCACCTAAATTTATACTTCAGTTTCAATTTGTCACCTTAAAGAAAAATTAAGAGAAATGTCACCAATACGCTATTTGCCGAGCTCTGAAATATATTGCTCTATATGTAGACGATGAGAACATGATCTCCATCTATCCTTTATATATATATATATATTGATTATTTAATTTTTCTGAGTGGACTTTGTTATAATCCTTTTCTTACTTGAGGAATGTAAACTTAATTTTATCAAGTCCTATATATATATATACACACACATATGTGAGGGACATCTTATGGGGCTCATTCCACAATGTATCAATGATCCGAACTATATCTTTTTTGTAGGTATTCCTTCAAAGATCGTATATGCAAAAAATCACTTGAATTTGAATCCAATTGACCACTCAATTCAGTAGTTGTTATTTTAGTGTTTTCTTAAGTACTATATTCCTCGATTTTGTTGGCCACAACTAGATGTCTTAACGGTTTCTGATTTTTCAAATTTTTTTTTGACAAGGATGATCTATGACTGAAGACTAGAAAAATAAACGGTTCGGATAGTTGAAATAAAATTTTTAATGGGCCCCACAAGGTGTTGTTCAAATAAGATTATTTGAGGAATCCCTCAATATATACTCACACACACCAAATACTTAGAAAAGTCTCCAAGGACAATTTTTTGTTTTGTTTTTTCACTGAATTAACTATATTGGTAGTTGTCTCCTCCATTTGATTGGAGAAGATCTCATGTTAGATGCACATGAATACATAAGTGTGGTGACTTCAATACTTCATTATGTCATAAGTTTGTTGTGGATGAATTATGTTGTTTTGAATACCTTCTGTTGTAAAAAAAGAAAAAAAGAAAAAAATCTCCTAAAATAATTTCCTACTATAATATATCGCAGTCAATTATATGATTTGTTGGACGGGGATTATCCCTACTCCCCAATCGGATGTGCGTGAGATAAAAACCATGTGAAATGTTTACTAGGACGGTTGTATAATAGGATGCTTGGTGCGCCCAAAATCACGATTGTAGGAGATACGTATGTTCAAGTCAATAATGCTTCGAATTGGCATCTTCAACTTTCCAGCGAAGCAATCCAAATAAAAAACATGCAATTGTTTTGACTCTGGACTTTGGAGGGTTGCTGCTTAGGTAAGTGGTATACGTCATAGGACGAGGCACAAGTTTACAGAGTGTTTTTGTTTTACTTTAATTTGGTAAACCTAATAAGTCAAATAAAATATTCATTAAGCAGATCAAGACCAACCAAGTCGTCCTATAAAATAAATAACCACTTGGAGGCTCTGCCGTTGTGAAGGAAGTAGAAAATATTGTAATTGCAAAGTTGAATTCTTCTTTGCCTGTAAGCTTATGTCGTGAATATTTTTCTTTTGTTATACACCGGCATAGAAAATACTTAAAAGGAATCATCTTATCTCAATACATCATGAGACAGATAACATTACATTATAGTAAAATAAAGTTGGAAGAAGCAAGTTTTATTTGATTTAACCCAAATTTAAGAAGAAGAAAAAATATTAGAGGAAGCAAAACAAAGGGGTTTCGCTGACTTTTTATTGAAGTAAAGTTCGGACATGACAAATAATTAAGATGAACCCGAAAAGAGGCATTTCGGGAGTCTTCGAATTTCTAGTTGCTACAGGCAAAGTAATGGAGCTGCAAGTGAATTCACTCTTGGGGCTTTGAATCGGTGACCTTTAATAATTCTTGCGCTTCATAGAGTATGCTCAATCCCTCTTTCAACATCATCACTCCTCTACCAGCCTTTTTACGTCCATATTCAATATGATTCTTTGAGGAAATAAAGAGGTCCAATACGTTGACAGAACCAGTTATGTTAGGGCAATTACCCTCAATGGTGTGTATTATTTCCGACAGCTGCTTTAAGTCTTCATGAAGAACAAGTGTGGCCTTGATAGAATCCGTTTCACTGCTAGTCTCCAACTTGTTTCCAGTTTCATCCCTCCTCCTTCGGTTGCTCGCTCGACCTTCTGCGCAGTCCTCAATACAAGAAGTAATGAAACAAGGGAAAAAAAAAAAGAAAAAGAGATGAAGAAGCAAAGAAAGTGGCCATTGCAAGTGAATTAGCACGTACGTACATTAACAAATTAAATGTGTGAAGAAGAAAGAGAAAACATATATATATATATACCTAAGTTTGTTTTTTCGGGTGTGGGGGGATCCCTGGTTTGTTCCCCTCTTTGCCATGCGATGGTGATGAGATTTGATCGTGTTTCCTTTTATCCCCCACAGCCACAGCAGCGAATTGGTTGTATTCTGACACCATCGCCTCTCAAGAGCACAACTTTACTCTGTGAGAAACCAAAATTGCTATATATATAGGCGTTGAGATTCCCTTGTTGGAACTAATTGAGGGATGCGGATCCTCCTTAATTTTTTTAATTTTTTATTTCCTCATGTAGAATATTCATGTTTTTTCTTTAACACATGTGAATTATGCCAATTAATCAAGACAGTGATATGCAGACATTGACCTCATGTACATCACGTGCTCAATTTACCAATCCTGCAAGAATTTTATGAAGTTGTAATAAATATTTGAGAACAAAGCGTTCACACAGTATTTTTCATAAAAAAGTATTTTAATGGCAATAAGTAATTTGTTCATGAACAGTTGTATGGACTTTTCCTGCTTATGTATGCTTAATACGTCATAGCGGCTTACGTCAATGGTAAACCTTGGCGCACACATGTATAGTTATTTAACTTAAAACATTTACAATCATACTCTTTAATTTTTAGTTAAAATTTAGCTAAAAACATATAAAAACTATTTTAGGAGCTCTTTATAAAATTTTAGCTCCAATCATACTCTCTAATTTACGGAGTCATAAATGCTATTAACTCTTTTTTTAATTAGCCCATCTTTATAAAAAAATATATATATAAAAAATAGTTAGTATTAATTAAAGGTTTAAAATAATCATAAAATAAAGCAGCATTAAATTATAGGGAGCCATTAGGAGTCATTCTTTTCTCCTCAAATTTAGGAGATCTTAAAGGTCTCCTTATTTTAGGAGGTGGATAGGGAACATGGTTTATATTTTTCCAATCTTCTCCTTCAAAATTGTCTAAAGAGGTGGTTTAAGAAGCCCATTATAAATACTCTTAGGTCATTGGTTGATGTCAGAGGCGGCCTTAAGGTTTGTAGACCTCAATTCCTACCTACTTTTCATTTTATTTAAAAAATATATATATTATATGAACTCAACATCCATCAACCATTGCAAGTCTAACACTTAAGATAATAAATAAATAAAATGTAATCCACAAACCAAGAAAGGTAGGGAAAATATTTACTCAAATTCTTTATCAAATCTCAAATTCTAGTACAATAAAAATCAGTTGCTTACACATATATATATGTAAGAATGTGAATATAAAAAGTCTCACATTAGAAAGTTAGAAAATCTTGCAAGGGCTTATAAGGAGTTGGGTTACTCTCCCATAGCCAATTGGTTTTGGGTGGAACCTCAATTTCCTTCATGGTATCAGAGCAGTTAGCCCACGTGTGAAGGCCCAATGGCCACACGTGCGCGTCTGCCACCCAATATGTATTGTCTACTTGTTAGGCTTGAAAATTAGCCACACGTGCTGGGGTGTGTGAGAATGTGAAGGTAAAGAGTCCCACATTGGAAAGTTGAGAAACTTAGAAAGGGCTTATAAGGAGTAGGGGTTAACATAATTTATGTGTAATTATACGTTTATATATATATATATATATAAATTTGAGGTGCTAGACAGCCGCCTTGCCTGCTTATGCTTAGGGCCGCCCTTGAGTCAAGTCCACTGCTCCATGATCAAATATAATAGCATTTCTTAGGTTGTTAAGACAATATAATAAGTTTACTTAGAAAAAGGAGATAATATAATGGATTACGTTTCCATAGTTTAGAGTTAAGATTCTTGTGGATCACGCTGACGACCTACACGGGCTGTGCCACTAAGACCAGGTTTGAGTAATTAACAAGAGAAGTCATTGTAAAATATTAACACATTCTAACTCGACTCACTTGGAGCTTCCTTTTGTATTTTGATTTTAAAGATATTGTATATGTATTGAATCACAAACCACATAGCGTGGTTCCCAATATTATTGATTGTGTATTGGTATACGACGAATACAAACAAATTTGTATTAGATGGAAGGCATAAATTGTTGAAGTCTTCTTTTTGGAAGGTTCTATAACAATATTTTACTAAAGCTTAAATAAATAAATAAATAAATTGATTTTATATGGGGATGGGAGGTAGAGTCTTTCTTTATTGTACCTTATCTTCATAGTTGCCCTATAAAAGGCAATCTTCTGTCCCTTGGGAAGCATATTGGTAGTCATGGACGACTTAGAGAAATCTGCTGAGATGGAGGAAGAACACATTCAGGTACGTAATGTGGAAAAAAAAAAAATAGAAGAAAAGGAAAATAGGAGAGATGGGAGATTATTTTCTATTTTGTTGATGAAAGACGACAGCTGAAAGAGAGATTACAAAAAATTAAAACAACTATTTGTTATTTCTAATTCTTATTTTATTATATTTCACACTTTTATGATCCTCATTATTATATTTCAATGATTGCTTATTTTATTATATTTCAATCTTAAATTAATAAATTTTTATTATTGTGATGAAATAGATGTGTATATGCATGCACATATGTTTTTTTAAAAACACAAACAATAGTCTAAACTACAAAGGGAATGAGGTTTCTTACACACATACTATCAATGTGCCTTAGGGTGTTCGAACAATTAATCATTAGTCTGCAAGTGAAGGCCATTTTTCACTTAATTAGACCCCGTTGGCTGAATGCACATATGTTTATTACAATTAAAAATGATCATATACACATATACATGCGGACGTGTATATGTTTAGGGGTAGATTAAATAGTTTTTTTTCTTCCAATAAACCCCGTTGCATTTTGATTGTAGTCTCCTTAATTTATTTTAAAAATTTATACATAGGTAGAATATTAATATGTACGTACCTACACATATACTAGTGCACCCGAAATTTAAAGGGGTTGAAGAATCAAAATTCAATATAAAACCCAACTTTAATGAAAATAATTCTTATCTGAGAATCTGATTTTACCTTCTTTTTACTGAGAAACCCAACTTTAATGAAAATAATTCTTATCTGAGAATCTGATTTTACCTTCTTTTTACTGAGAATCTAACTCTATAATGAAAATAATACAATCTAATTATCTATGCATTATTGCTTTTAGGATGTTTCTAGATTTTACCTTTTCTTGTCCTCTTCTCATTCGAAACAGGGATATGAAGAGATACCCATGAATGATAAGTGGACGATGATTGCACACAAGCTCCGCGATGTGCAAAAAGGTTCAGAAGACTTGAGCATCTATAGAGTTCCAAGTGAACTTCGAAAAGTTAAGGAGGATGCCTACAACCCTCGCGTTGTCTCCATTGGACCTCTCCATCGGGACAACCCTAACCTCATAGCTATGAAAGAGCATAAATGGCGTTACATGCTCTTCATTCTGCAACAAACGGACGACTATGAAAATACTAAAGAATGCTTGAAAACGTGCACCAATGCCATTTATGGTTTAAACAAAAAAGTGTGTGAGAGTTATGCTGAAGATCTCAAAAAAATGGTGGAGGAAGATCTCGCAGAAATAATGTTGGTTGACGGATGCTTCATGTTGGAGCTTTTCCTCAGGTACGACCGATACTGCTCAAATATTCCGTTGAAACACCAATCTAATGATCCAATATTCAATACTGCTTGGATGATTCCAGCACTTAAGCATGATCTGGCATTACTTGAAAACCAGATCCCTTTCTTCATTCTCGAAACATTGTATGACATTATCAAGCCTCACATCCCTCACATCCCTCACACCCCTCACACCGTGGAATATAAACCACCAAATTCGGTCACTAGCCTCGCTCTTAACTTTTTTCAACCCATGAACCAAAAGGCAATAAAAGAAGATACTAACACTGCAGACTGCAAGCATTTGCTTCATCTTTTGCACAACTTCTTCCTCCCAAGATGGTACCATACCCATATAGTTGAATTGTGTCCTGCCGAGGCAAGCAACCAACATGCAAGAAAAGAAGATACGGAGACTGCAAACTGCAACCACTTGCTTAAACTTTTGGGCAAGTTCTTCCTCCCAGCAAAGGCAAGTAAGAAAAAAAGTAAATTCAAGTATTGCGCTTCAGACCTTTATGACGCTGGAATCAAGTTTGAAAAAGGGTTTGCCAAGGACAATTTGTTGTGCATAATATTCGAAAATGGAACAATCAAAATTCCACCGGTGTTCATTGATGACACTACAGATTCACTGTTCCGGAACCTGATTGCTTTTGAGCAATGTCATCTCAAGAGTTCACATCACATCACATCGTATGTCATCCTAATGAAGAGTCTCATCCGTTCAAAAGCGGATATCAAACTACTCAAGAAAAAGGAGATCATAAATGAAAATTTTGCAGGAGGCGAATACTTTGTTCATTTTGAAAGTATTTTAGACCATGTTAATCCAAAGGACTTCTTCTTTGGCGACTTGTGCGACCAGGTGAATGATTACAGCAGGTCCTGGTTTCACTGGCGTAAATTCAAAGTATTTTGGATGGTGCGGCTTCAGAGATATATGAGGTCCCTTTATGACACATATTTCTCTAGTCCATGGAGTATCACGGCATTCTTGGCTGCGGCTGTCCTTTTCAGTCTCACTGTCATACAGACGTACTATGCCATTCACCCTCGCTAAGACTTATTTCTCTTCCACATGGAGTTTCACATCTTTACTGGCCGCGTTTTCCCTCTCGCAGCTGATGCTTGTTTTCTTGCTTTCTTCTTTCTTTATGCTTTCGCCATGTATTATGTATGCATGCATGTGTGCAATCTCTAAATTGTATGGACTTGATCATCTGAATAAAACTAAATTGCTTGCATTATTTTATGCACCCTTCTCTTATTAAGCAAATTTCGTTCATATAGTTATAGATATACGCTTTTATGTTGATCAAATCTTGTTCGTGACTTTTTGGCTTATAAAACATCATATAGGTGGCTGGTCTCGTGACCTTCCACAAATATAGGTGGCTGGTTTTGACTTATTGTTGCCAGCTTTTTTCCATATTCCTGCCACATCCTATTTTCACAGTCACGCCTTTATTTCATTTCTCACTCTTTCGATTCTTTTAGGTTGCTGCCCTTTTTTAAAAACGTTTTTAGTTCATCGTAATAATGTTTTACGAATATTTTAATTTAATTTTAAAAATAAATAAAAATAAGGAAAAGAAATAAAAATTTGTGATCAATTGGTTGACAATTATCTGTGTACATAAGGTCTTTTTGTTTATATCCCCTCCTTATAAATATACCCTGTATAAAAAAAATGTAGAAATAACGCAACGCAAGAGAGGTCATATATTTACTTGAAGCCCCTAAAAATATAGCGAGAGAGGATCGATTCGATCAAGCGCAATTCATTTATAAGAATTTAGCCATAAAACCGAAGAGATCTATCGCTACATTCTACCAAGTTTTTTCCAAAATAAAAAAAGGGGCCGTCATTGGTGTTTGTCCTAAACTTCAAGAACTTTGATTCTATGAATTTCTATTATGTATCTTACTGCAAACAAATAAAAGACATAATGAGTCTGTACCATCTTTCTGCTTTCTCAATTTATGGAGCAAGAGTCCATTTCTATTGTTATATTTCATTTTCATAGTTAGGCTAAAGGGCAAGAATACTTAGTCATCTGGAAAGCTCGTACTAACTAGAATATGGTGGGTGGGACGACAAAATGGAATCTATATAAAATGTTGAACGTTTGCCTCTTCCATGGCTGTTACATCACATGTGAACCACTTTTGCAAATAAGATCACTTAAAGCAAATCGAAACAAATTTAATTTTATTTAGCAAGCAAAACAAAAGGGGTTCCCCTAATTTACTTGTGGAGATAAAAATTCGAACATCACAACAACCAAATAGCTGATCAATAACGACTCCTAAGATGCACTACCAACCAAATACCTCCCTTATCTTCTTTTATGTTCTTGTTATCAGGCAGCTTACTTATAACTTGCTCAACCAATCTTCGGAGGCTCGATTCCCTGGACGACGGTCCATGCACTATAACTCCTTGCGAATCATATTGGTGATTCTCTAAGAACAATTAATAATGAAACCAAAAAAAGGTGAGGTTCTTGATTCTTGAGTTAAGGAAAAATTAATAAAATGTCTATGATAAATAAATAAAAAAAAAAAAAAAAAACAAGTAAACATATAATTTGAAGCCTTGACAACAGTAGCATATAGAGATTCTGAGTAAGTCAGCCATACGCTGGAAGTCCAGGATGGTAGAGCGCTGAGCAGCAGTTTCTGTTGTAGAGTGATGGGTTGGATTGTTAGCAAATTGGTTCCATGAGGAAGAATCATCAGCATTCACTTTCTGTTTCTTGGAGCGATGGTCATGATCTATAGGCATGTTATTCGTCGGTTTGCTCTTGTCCTTCATCTCCAGAAGAACCCTAGACTGAGGAGAGATGTAAATGGAGGCGGAGTAGTGGGAAGAAAGTTAGCTTGAGAGAGGAAGCGGGTCCTTCGTTTCCTTTGAATGTAGGAACATAAATTAATTTGTTTTTATAAAAAATCATTATTTATAGTTAAAGTGACCATAACAACCACCACCAGATGATGCATTATTTGATATATAAACAAGTTGTAAGAGAATGACTGTGATATGGTTGGTGCGCAACATCAGACACCAATTGGGAGAAAACAAAAGTTGAGTCTATCTTTTTTATTACCCCTTCGTTGACGAAGGAATACAAACAACTTTGTCTTCCCTCCTGGCTCCTCCTTCGCTGGATCAAATGTCAGTAAGATACAAACAAACGTGTGGTTGGTCCAAATAAATTAAGATATATTATTTATATTTCTTGCGAATCGGTCAAAGCTTAGAAAATAAGAAGTAATTATGCTCATATGGTAAAATCATATGGGGTTGTTTACTAGGACATGTATATATAGTAGTCAATAATGCTTCCAATTATTTAGCAGTCTTCAATATTTTTCCAGCTAAGCATGCAATGAATTTGAAAGTTGTTGCCGCTGCTGCTTAGGTAAGTGACATACGTCATAGCTTTTCGTCATAGGTTATCCAAAATTTTAAATTAATCATAGATCCCGCATGTGGTTTCCTTGAACTTTTTTGTTTATCCCACTTTGGTATTTGAATTTTTCTTTTTGTCCCTCAAGAGTATTTGTAATACGCCTGGATTGTAAGCATTTCTACTAGGGGTGGGCGCGGTCTGGTTTTCATTTCAAATCGAAATTGAAATTGATATTATTTAACCGGTCCGATTCAGTTCAGTTTTAGTTAAAAAAAATTATAAAACTGGCTGGTTTGGTTGGAACCAATTCCAGTCCACTTTTTGATTCAGTTTGATTTTGGACTGGATTATTATTATTATTTTTTCAAATTATTATTTTTACATAAATTCCAACAAATTTTTATTTTTTGGGCTTGAAAAACAAAAAAAGGTCTTGGAAGAGTATTTGGGCTTGAAGAAAGATTCTTACATGAGGAATGTAAACTTAATTTCACCAAGTCCTATATATACACACATACAAATTCCCTCAAATAAGTTTACTTGAGGGACATCTTATGGGGCACATTCCACATTGTATTTCAATGTTTTGAACTATATTAATAGGTTGGTATGCAGTTTTCAATCTAATTTGTTGTGAACTTAATGTTATAGCTCGTAAGGATTTCATTCTTATAAATAAATAATTTTTTTGATTTTAATGTTTATTTTTCCCTTTTTGATTTTAATGTTTCTTTTATCCCAGAACTACTATCCAAATTTGATTTTAATTTATTGTTTGCTTTATAATGCAATTATTTATCTATTCTCACACATTTGCAACAATCATGCAGGACGTATATGAACAACATAAAGAGTTGATTTTACTTGGAGAGAGGGTTGTTCTTGCAACTCTTGCTCTTGACCTTAATGTAAACCATCCATATAAACCGCTGGTTGAGGCAATAAAGAAATTCAAAGTAGCTCATAGTGCCCTTGCTCAAGTTGCATGGAATTTTGTGAATGACGGGTATGGTTCTCTTAGTTTATATATCTGGCTTGTTCTTCTTTGCCTTTCTTCAGTTTCTTCTTGAACCTGGAATGTGGTATTGTATAAATATGGTTGTAGCTTACATGTTAGAGTCTTTTGTTTCAGGATCAAATCAGGTGGTAACAATTTGACTTTAAAAGGATGACCCCTCACAGTAAGTTTTTGATGGCTGGATAGATTTTTAGATTCCTACAATTAGAAATTTTGTTGTGTCTGTTTGGATAATTTCTTTTCTTTAGTTTCCAATCCATTTGACCACTCAATTTAATAGTTGTTATTTTAGTGTTTTCTTAAGTACTATGTTCATTGATTTTGTTGGCCACAATTAAATGTCTTAATGGTTTCTGATTGGACGAATTTTTTTATTTTTTATTTTTTGCAAGGATGATCTATGAATGAAGACTAGAAAAATAAACGGTTCGGATAGTTAAAATAGATTTTTTAATGGGCCCCACAAGGTGTTGCTCAAATAAGATTATTTGAGGAATTTCTCAATATATATTATTCACCCACTCCAAATACTTAGAAAAGTCTCCAATTTGCGAAGGACAATTTTTATTTTTATTTTTATTTGGTTTTTTTCACTGAATTTACTATATTGGTAGTTGTCTCCTCCATTTGATTGGAGAAGATCTCATGTTAGATGCACATGAATACATATTTGTGGTGAGTTCAATACTTCATTATGTCATAAGTTTGTTGTGGATGAATTATGTTTTTTTTTTTTTCGATGAAGATGAATTATGTTGTTTTGAATACCTTATGTTGTAAAAAAATAATAAAAATCTACTTAATTAATAATTTGCTACTAAAATATATCGCAGTCAACTATATGATTGGTTGGACGGGATTATCCCAACCCTCCAATAAAAACCATGTGAAATGCTTGCTAGGACGGTTGTATAATAGAATGCTTGGTGCGCCCAAAATCACGATTGTAGGAGATATGTATGTGCAAGTCAATAATGCTTCGAATTGGCATCTTCAACTTTCCGGAGAAAAAAATAAAATAAAAAACATGCAGTTGTTGTGTATTTGCCCGATTAAGCATAGCACCACACATCAACAAATAATTTATTTATTCTATTTTGTAATGAACAGTACATCTATATTTTATATTGTGCTCAGCTGAGATTTAACAACTGAACAATATGTGAAGAGCATGTGAACTAACTTCCTAATACAGTTGGCTCGTGGAAATTAGACAGGCCAACACAACACATAGTGACATAGGGCGAGGCGTTTTGAAAGGCGTTTTCACGTGAACCAACTTCCTAACAGTTGAAATACGCTTAATGATCAGCTGGGAGACGATGATCAGACAATGTGATATTTATTTCCACATATTCCATGTGTTAATTAGTAATTAGAAATGTACAGTGTGTGTGCGCTAAGACCGGATGCAAACAGTTGGAGTGAAAAAAGAAGGAAAAAAAGGAGTTTTTATTTAAGTATAGTCTTTGTTAATTACCCCTTGGTTGACGTTGGAATACAAACAAATGAATGCGTGTTTGGTACCAAATAAAATAAAAAAGGTTCTTTCTGTATAATGAATCTGCAACTCTGTTCCCATCATCTATTTCCAATTGTTTTGATGTGTGTGTTAATCTGCTAAAATGAATTCAAAAGGGAAATTCATCAGACATAGATATATATTGTTTTCTCTCTAAGCTTGAGGTTTTCATTTCATCGACTTCAAAAGGCAAATTCATCAGACATAGATATATACTGTTTTCTCTCTAAGCTTGAGGTTTTCATTTCATCGACATTGTAAAGAAAATGTAATTACAAAGATACCGAATGAGTTGAATTTGCACAACCAGCACACATCACATGTTTAATTTGTGACCCTGGTAGCATGCAACTCGTGCTCAAACCAATCAACTCTACAATAATTTTCCATTAGTTTTTGTTTTGCATATCCAAAAATGAGAAACGGAACTTCCTCAGTTCACTTTCGTTTCTACGGTTAGCAAGATTTAGAGCAAGTTTTTTTACCATCACACAGATTCAAATTCCGGGCTACTTCTAACTTGTTTTGAAGCCGGATTTTAACATTGCACCTACCTCCCTCCCTTTCCTTGAACATTTTGATTTTCACACCTTTTCCAAAGGGATGTAAAAGGCCTCTCTGGGAAGCCTTTCAAACTGTAAGCCTGACACCAAAACAGAAGAGAGAGACAGTTAAATATGAATCAGATAAATTATACATTTAAGTAAAGACTAAGTCGCCCCATAAATTAAATAAGTGGAGACTCTGGCAATGTATATTGCAAGTTGATCTACCTACCTTTGCCTCTTTTTGTCACTTACATTCGTCTGACCATCTTTAGGAAATTCCATATGTTAAAAAAGACTAAGACTAATTAGTACTTAATGGAGGAGTGACTCCATATGTGGAAATTCCATACATGTTGGGAAAAAAAAAGTTTGGTCATAATAGGAGTTCTTTAAACAAAGACTAATAAGTCGTCCTAAAAATTAAATTACTAATAAGTGGAGACTCTGGCGCTGTCAAAAGCAAGGCAAATGTATGTTTATTGCAAGTTGATCTAGTATTTGCCTCTTTTCCTCTAGGCTCATGTGTATCTCTCAAGTCAAAGACTAATACTTAATGGAACACGAAACATGTACAGATTGTAATGAAATGAAGTTGATACATAATAATGAAAATGAATTGCATATCTTTTTTTTATTTTTTGGGGCTATATATTAAGGGCTTAACGTGCGGATGGAAGTCGTCTTCTTTTCTTATATTATTTTATCTTCAGAGTTGGTCTACAAATTAAATTAACTAAAGGCAATAATATTAACTCAATTGACCTTCAGGGAAGCTCAGATTGGTGGTCGCCGGACACAAAGGGAAATTGTCTGAGATGAGTAAGTCTAAAGGAAGATTTCAGGTAACTGATCATCTCGATCTCTCTAATACTTTGCTTTTGAATCAACATATTGATTAAGGAAAGGTTATATTTTACGGTCGAAATTAATTACACATTTTCTCTTGTTGTTTCCCTTAATCAGCTTCCCTCCTCCTCCTCTGTGATCTCCTGCATGTTCAGCTTAAGCAAGCAGAAACAAGAGGAAAGCCTTGAAGATGATACACAGACACAGAAAGATGAATGGAAGAAGACTCTTATTGGTAAGCTGGGTAATGTGCACCAGAGAGAATACTTGAGCCACTATGGCCGCGGAAGAAAGGGAAAAATAAGAGGGGAATATTGTATCTACAGAGTTCCAGATAAACTTCGACAAGTGAAGGAGGATGCCTACCGCCCTGGCGTTGTCTCAATCGGACCATTGCATCAAGACAACCAGAACCTGGCACCCATGGTCCAATACAAATGGTCTTACTTGCTATCCTTTCTCGACCAGCAAGCAATAGATGCCAGTGAAGAACACTCTAGAAATTGCGCTACGATATGCTTGGAAGAGTGCATCAATGCGATTCATGGTTTAGATGAAGTAATTCGCCAGTGCTACACTGAAAAGATCACCTACACAGAGTATGAGCTTGCAGAAATAATGTTACTTGATGGTTGCTTCATATTGGAACTTTTCCTTCGGTTTGACCGCAACTTAAATTATATGAAGCAACAAGATCTCAATTATGATCAAGTATTGAGAAGTGCTTGGATGACTGAAGCTCTTCAGCATGATCTGGCATTACTGGAAAACCAGATACCCTTTTTCATTCTCGAACTTTTGTATGATACAATCAAGCCTCATATCATCACCAAGTGCAAAGCACCAGACTTGGTCGCTTCCCTTGCTCTTAACTTCTTCCAGCCTTTGAGCCAAAAGAAGTTCATCAACGAAGAGCCCGAGGGCACAGGGTTTAAGCATTTGCTAGATCTCTTGCACAAATTCTACTTTCACCCACCCGGTCACTTGTCCATCCCTGTGGGATCCATTTCAGAGAACGAACATCGTCCCGGTATACTGCAAAAAATAGTTCCATGCCTTGTCAGCAAAACAAAAAGAGAACAGCAAACTCCACGCCTTCCTAGTCATCGTCAACGCAATCCAGCGAGCGATGAGAAGTGGGGATTCAAGTATTGCGCTTCGGATCTTTTGGAGTCTGGGATCGAGCTTCAAGTTGGGTCAAGCACGCAGGGATATTTGTTGGAAATAAGTTTCAAGGCTGGGGTGGTTATAATTCCCCAAGTTCGAATTTACGAGACAACGAGTTCACTCCTCAGGAACCTGATTGCTTATGAGCAATGCAGTCTTAGCAGCATGCATAGCGTTACATCATATGCCTTCCTCTTGAAGAGCCTCATCGGTTCCTCACGGGACATCAACCTGCTCCGGACAAGAAATATCATAGAGCAAAACATTCGAATGGGAGACAAAGAATATTTGGCTCAATTTGAAAGCATTCTAGATCAAGTTGCCATGAAGGACGACTACTGCTTTGCTGATTTGTTTGACAAAGTGAATGAATACCGTATGTCCTGGTATAGTTTGAGCAGACTTCGAGTATTTTTTAGGGTGCAATTTAAAAGGCAGAAGAGAATCCTTTGCACCACCTATTTCTCTACCACATGGAAAGTCATATCACTCATGGCTGGAATTTTCCTTCTCCTTCTCACTTCCTTACAGACATACTATACAGTTAAGCCTCGCGGCTAATACTTTTTTAGTTAATTCTTGCCTTTTTAATTTTTTGTTGGACCATCCTATGAGTTTAATAAAGCTTTTGTTTGATTTAAGTTTCCTCTTAATAAATGAGTATGTACAGCTTTCAATATTGATCCATGTGCAATTGCAGGTATGAAATTGATCTTCTATACAAAATTCAATTTTCATCATCTGCCTCGATTCCGCCCCTAATTTGCCTTTTTTTTTTTTTTTTTTTTTTTTGGCGTGGTGCCATATTAAATAACAGAAAGCACTTAATATTTTTTTATTTATATCAAAATTAGTTTTCTCCATCCAAATTGAGCCAAATTATTGAACAGTATTTAAAGGTAAAAAACATAACCGCGAAGTCATTTTTAAGGAAGCAATTGTTTTACACTAAAAAAAATATAGCTGTGAGCAAATGTGCTGTGAAAAGGTTAGAGCTCTGTGAGCCTGCGACCATTTTCTTCCCTCCCGGAATATCAAACTCATACAAACAAAAAGGCAGGTTGGATCCAAATAAATTAGTTACATCCATATGTGCTATTGTAAAAGAATACAATTCAAAAGTCACAACCAACCATGCCAAGGAACCGCAACTTGCTTACTAAGTCTTGCTTCATAAGCCTAAAGATAAAGAAAACTGAACATGAGAGAAGAAATCCAAACTAACTGCTCCTCAACACAATTTGAGTTATTCGATTACATAAATCAGAAAGAAACTGGCCCAACCAGAGGGCTGAACCCGATGATTATGAGGAACGAAAGAAGCCATGCACTTTAGGGCTTAAAGAAGAGCCACATCAGGAGGGAAACAGAGCAAAGGAACAATAGCCCGAAGACCAGACCAAACAGAAGAACGCTTACTGGAGAATCGGCCGGTCTCTGTATTTTAGGAGAGGCAGCGGTGGATGATCTGAACACGTTACGCGGAGAGGCACTACTCATCCCCGCCTGTCTCCTCCTCATCACCTCTGCGCCCATCGCGAAGAGAGCACCAAGTGTCGGAAGCAATTGGGAGATCCCAATCCCGATCTCTGGTATGAGGAAATGAAAGTTAATCAACTCCACCCTAGCCAAGTTTTAGCTGTTATATATACACGTTCATACGAGTCAAACAGGCGGATGAATATATTAAAGGTTTTTGGTCATTCTTTAAAACAAAAATAAACGGGTCATTGTGAAAGGAAAGCCTGATGTTAGTCATATTGTCATGTAGCCTTATGTCAGTAATATCGTCGTGAGTTTTATTTGATACACCGACCTAAAAGAAATTAAAATTAAAACATCTATGTCAATGCGTCACGATTCATGAAACACAAGTGGTAGTGAAATGAAGTTAATTGCATAACGAAAAGGAATTATACATTTATATAATTTCTACACTGAGGCCAGTAAATATGTTTGGCACAAAAAAATTTATATACTTTTTTGTTTTGTTTTTTGATTCTTAGAATAAATCATATAAATATGTGCTACTTGTTTTTCTTTCAGAAGGGATTAATTATAGAGTTAATTACAGTTTAGTGCCCTGTGATTACACTCTTAAGACATGTTAGTTCCTACCTTCTTAATTTTTACAATAACATACCCCGGTCTTTTAAATTTGTTACAATGTAATTCTGCTGTTAGGGTTTCCATCAGATATCTTTGTTAGTTGCCAAAGTGGCACTGTGGCCTGTGGGTCCCACATTTTTCACTTTTTGTTAATTTTAAATTGATTTAAAAGTTTTTTTTTTTTTTGTGTGGAGAAAGTTGTAGAAAATGAGCAACAAAAAAAAAATATTTATCCCAAAAAAGCAATTTTCTTCTCCTCCCTTTCTTAGAACTGAAAAACCTGAAGACATTAAAGATTAAAATGAAGTGGGGCCCAACGCACGAAACGGAACAGGTAACGTGAGACCATTTTTAAAAGTTTAGGGGATATTTTGAGACGTTTGCAAACACATGTGATAATATGAACAAATTTAAAAACACAGGGGCCATGTACATAAATAAGCTATTTTTATGATTTTGCTGTTTGGTAAACATGTGAGAAGCTGCTTCGAAGAGAAGCGGAGGGTCTCTCACTGTGTTTTTCAGAAGCAGCCATCGAGATGCTTCTCAAAGCTGCTGTGAAATAATGCATGCGGAGGCATTAATGAAAGTTCTTAAATACCAAGATTGCCTCTAATTAATTTTCTTATTGCCCCTACTAATATTCTCTTCTCTCCACCACTTTTATCTGTTTGCCTTTTCCTCATCTTCTTCCTCTATCTATCTTTTCTCTTTCTTCTTTCTTTTTTTTTTTTTTTCTCTCTGTTTTTTCTCTGCGAGTCTTCTTCTTCTTCTTCTTGTCCTTCAAGACCAAGTTAAATAGCAACAGGTTGTTATTTACTTTGTGGGTTTTGTATCTACATTGGAAAATCAATTTGGAGGCTCTCTCTGAATCTCCATACCCAGAGCTTTAAAATCACTTTGGCCATTAGAATATTTTCTTTCGATATGGTCATCTTCCTCTTCTGTCCAAATTGCTCACTGGCACTGCTCAGCAGCCTCGACCCAGCACCGTACACCAACCGAGCCACCCTTCCTCTGGCCTTCCATCTTCCCCGTCGAACCCAGCCAACAAAAAGCTGAACCCATTTGTTGCAACATACAATGATTAGAGGTCTAACTTCTCCAGTTACGGGTTTGGATTTAAAGTTCCAAATTGGGATCTTGTTAAATTGGATTTAAAGGGGTCCTAATTGATAAAGAAGGCGTTGCAGAGAAGAGAGACGAAGAGAAAAGGGGGAGGAAAAAAAACATAAATAAATAACACTTTTTGTATCATACCCTTTTGATCGTTATACAGAGTCACAACATTTCTAAAAAAAAGTTTACCAAACCTTATTTTATACTCACAATACTTTTACAAATATAGATTACTAAATACTTCATTATTTTACTTTACAACTGTTTATTCTTGCAGCACAACAGAAATGGTTTTTTTTAAAGCACATTTCGCTGACTTCTTATTGAAAGTATAGTTCGGACAACTTGACGATTTATTAAGGTGAACGCCAAAAGAGGCATTTCAGTCATCATTGTATTCTACTTTCTCTATAGACAAAGTAATTGAACTGCTGGTCTCCAAATTCATTCTGCTGGGGGATTTTGATTCGATGGTGTTCAATGATTCTTGGGCTTCATTGAGTATGCTCCATCCCTCTTTCAACAGCATCACTCCTCTACCAGCCTTTTTACGTCCATCTTCAATGTGATTTTTTGAAGAAATAAAGAGGTCCAATACGTTGACTGAACCAGTTATGCTAGGGCAAGCAACCTGAATGGTCTGTATTATTTCCGCCAGCTGCTTTAAGTGGTCATGAATAACAAACTTGGCCTCGACAGAAGCTGTTTTATCCTTGACGACCCTCCTTCGCTTTTTCGCTTTTTCTCCTGCAGTCCTAAAAAATTAATCAAAAGAAGGGAAAAAAAGGAAAGGGAAAAAAAAAAAAAAACAGCCTACCTCTTGGCATATTAATTAATTAAGGAGTTCGTATATTAGCAAATTAAATGTCTGAAAAAAGAAAAATAAAACATACAAAGATATTATAACCCAAGTTTGTACCCGTGGAGTTCTCTGTTTTTTGGGGTGTGTGGGGATCCTCTGTTTTTCTCCCTTCTTTGCCTTCATCTCGAGGCCTTTTTTTATTCAGAAGATCATGTATTTGGTTGAATCCTTTCTCCGTCGACTCTTTTTTTTGGGTCTGATTCTCCCTCGCCACTCTTTGTTTGGTCTGATTCTCCATCGCCTCTGAAGAGTACACAACTCGGGAGAACCCAAAGTTGCTATATATAGGCATTGAAGGGCTTATAACATACACACACATATTTACTTTTAGGGTAAATTACTCAAGTAGTCCTCAAACTTGTACGCGATTTATATTTTGGTCCATAAATTAAATTATTAGTCCAAATGGTACATAAACTCTATTTTAATCGCCCATTTGATCCAACCGTTATATTTTCTGTTAAATGTAACCAAATTTTAGAGGTAAATACGACTTTTCATAATTAACAAATAAAATAAGGTTAAAATAAATACAAAATTTGCAAATAATTGAGGAAAAAGAGAAAAAAATAATGAGACCCAACCCCTCCCTTCAATTTCTTCTCCCTCATTCCCCACAGACCTCTCCATTGAGGTCCACTACTTGCAGCTCCAAAGGCGTGAACTTGGCAGGTGGGTTGGAAGAGAAGAAGGTTCTGGAACGTAGGATGATGGTTCTAAAAGCTTATGGAGGAACTTTTGGTGGAGGGAGGGATTGGGTGTTGTGGGTGTAGAGTTGTGAGTGTGGGGAAAGAGTTTGGGTAGTTTGGGAGATGAGGAGGTGAGGTGGAAGGAGAGGAGAGTGCTATTGGTGGGTGAGAAATTGACAATGGCTGTGATTTTGGGAGGTGAGGTTGGTGAGTGATGAGGTGGGGAGGAGGTGGTGGGTGGTTGTCTCTCAATAACAAAGGGAAATCAAGGGGAAGGGGGAGCTGGGGTTATGGGTTCATGGGGCAAGTGGAGGGTAGTTGTTGGATAGGTTTGGGTGGAGAGTGGTTGTGGGATGGGTTTTTGGGGTGGAGCTTGAGGGTGGTGGCCATGAGAGAGAGAGAGAGAGAGAGAGAGTTTTTATTTTATTTTTCAGTATTTTTTTTTATTTTTAACGTACGAAATGACGAATTTGCCCTCATATTTAACAGCAACATTGATAGAATGTAATGGTTGGATCAAATAGGCGATTAAAATAGAGTTTATGTACCATTTGGACTAATAATTTAATTTAAGGACCAAAATGTAAATCGTGTACAAATTTGAGGATCATTTAAGTAATTACCCTTACTTTTATATATTAGACGCAATTTTTTATTTTTTATTTAAGTTTCGAGACAAGGGAGAATCAGACATTTTACCCAATACTAGAGCATACACGTTGGTGTGGTGAGATTTGAGCTTCCTTATGCATTGTAATTAACTTGGGGTTGGGTGCTTACGTTCATATTACAGATATATTATCTATGTGGTAGGCCCAACAATCCCATGTACTTTGATATACTGAATAAAAATTGTATTTAGACCCCAAAAAACCAAAAAAGATTAAAAATTGTTAGGGCGCAAAGAGACGCCACACGTTTTGCCACCCTCTAGATCATTTATTATTATCAATTTATTTATCATGTAGGATGCGTCATATATATAATTATCGGATTCTGAATTTCTATATTTAGATAGCATGCATTTTCCCATATTTTACTAAATCTTGATTATTGCAATAATGTAACGACTTAAAATATGACACATCAAACCTCAACTTAACAACGTTAAGTTTTCTCCAAAAAAAACACCGTTAAGTCTAAATAAAATAAAATATTTAAAAACAAATAATGATGATAATAACAGCCACTCAACCTCAACAACCACCAATGGCCCGCCCAACCCACCTCCCAACACTGGCGGAAAGCCCGTCTCTTTTCACCACTAGCCAACCTCTCCTCTCCTCTCTCCCCCTCTTTGGTTCAATAAGTCAACGGTAGGTGCTCAATACAACGATTGTTGGAGAGATACACAATGCAAGTCAACGAGTCGATCGATCATTTTTCCAGCTAAGCATGCAGTTGTTTTGAATTTGAAGGTTGCTGATGCTGACATATGAAATACAACATAGCATTTCGTCATAGCATTCGTTATCTAAATCATGCCAAGCGGCACCGTATGGTTAATTATAAAAATATATGAATCATTCCTCCTCCACAGGGTGTCATGTCATGTGTTAAGAGCCTATGACCTGGATGCAAATACTGTCATGTGCTAAGAGCCGCCTATGACCCGGATGCAAACAATATTGTATTCGAATACAAAGAATATCGTATAATAAGCTTTGCCTTTTCACTCTCGTCTAGATAGATACTAAAGAAATGCTAAATAACATTCCTTCAGACTTTTCCTCAATGAGAATTTGCCTTTTGCATAGTAATTTAATTTTTAGGACAACTTATTAGACTTTGATTAAAGAACTCCTATGATGACCGAACATTTTTTTTCTTTTTTCTTTTTTCTTTTTCCCAACATGTATGTAAGTGTCACTCCTCCATTAAGTATTAATTAGTCTTAGTCTGTTTTAACATATGGAATTTCCTAAAGATGCTCAGACGAATGTGACAAAAAGAGGCAAAGATAGATAGATCAACTTGCAATATACATATTTGCTTTGCCTTTCACATTGCCAGAGTCTCCACTTATTTAATTTATAGGGCGACTTAGTCTTTACTTAAATGTATAATTTATCTGATTCATATTTAAATCTCTCTTCTGTTTTGGTGCTTACAGTCTGTAAGGCTTCCCATAGAGGCATTCTACATCCCTTTTCACTACTACAAAAACAAGTATCTCCTCTCTCTCCTTTTCTTCCCCCTTCCTCTCCTGTATCTCTTCCCTATTTTTCTTCAGCTCTTTAAGAGTTACCTGAAAGTGTTCTTCCGTCATCCCAGCAGATTTCCTAAGTCCTCTTCGGCCTCGAATATGCTTCCAAAGGGGCAGAAGATTGCCTTTTATAGAAAGATCCCACCAGTAATCCCATCCCCAACTGGGGCCATACGAACTCCCGGATGGGTTAAGAAAGAGTTTGGCAAAAGAAAAAAATAGTTAAGATAACTAAATTATCGACTCATTATAACTAATTAAAAAAATTCAATATTTTAAACTAACATAATTTATATATATATATATATATATATAAAGCAAAAGGCAGAGAATGGTGAAACATTCAAAATATCAGAAAATGCTCTTGGTTAATGCAAACATTAAGAATTGAAATTATTAATTAAATGAGGATAATATGATAAATTCACACTTTTTCATATTAAAAAAATTAAAATTAAAAGAAAAATCAGATAATGGATCTTATTTTTATGGAACACAACTACCCATTATATTTTTTAATTCTAAAATAAATTTAAAATTAAATTTTTTTTTATTTTTAAAAAGAGCATCTTACAAGCGCACAAGCGCAAGAGAGGCTAGTATATATAATTAAACCAGCCCCCCTTCCAACAACTTTCTCCCCTACTGGCTAGCAACCTCCTCTCTACATACATAACTTACCTATCTAGTATATATAACCCTCTTTATCGAATTGAATTTTTTTTGGATTTTTTGGATGTATATAGAGCGTAATCGCAATCATACCTTCTTTATTTTTATTTTTATTTTTATTTTATTTTTTTGTGGTGAAGAAGTTAAGGATTAAGGAATTAAAAAAATAAGTTAAGGAATTTGACAAGTGTCAAATCCGATTTGTTTGTGGTGAGTAAGGATTAAAATATCGATAATATCGACGAAGTATCGAGGATATTATTATTTTTTTAGGTCTAATATTTTAGAACATATCCATATACGTACATATTGTGTAAGTATTGATAATATCAAAAAATATCGACGTAGATAATTTCTCTCACACTTCAGCAACATTTGGTCAAAATATCGCTAGATGATAAAGACAGTGAAAAATTTGAAGATTTATTTACACTAACACCCCCTTAGGTTTCTTGTGTTTTCACAAAACCCCCTCAAGTCTCAAAAATTCCACGAACACCCCCTTCGATTTCAGTTTGTTTTCACAAAACCCATTTTCGTTGATTGTTTTGTCTAAAAATTGATGATTTCATAGGAAAAAAAAAACTTGTGCAAATGACAAAATTAACATCAATGAAGTATTTGCAATCTAATCTCAAAGGCCAACTTTGTCATTTGGAGAATTTTTTATTTTTGGGTATAAAATCATCGATCTTTGGATGAAAAATCAATGAAAATGAGTTTTGTGAAAACAATTTAAAACCTCATCAGGTGTTCTTGTAATTTCTAAAACCTCAAGGAGTTTTGTGAAAAAGCTGAAAACCTTAAGGGGTGTTAGTGTAAATGACTCAAATTTGAACCTTATATGAACTCTATGTGGTACTAAGTCACTCATGTATCTTACTATACAATGTATAAAGTGTAAAATACTGTAGTAAATCATTATAAATAACTGATTATGGTGTGTTTAATCTTCTTTTATTAACTATTACATATACTCTACACTCACAGTGTTTGTCAGCTCGCTATATAATCAACTTAAATCTGTTAATCCCATCATGCAATGCATTTCCTTCCAATTTTTTTGTGATAAAGTAATAGATAATTGACTAAATAAATATCCTCCAAAGTTTCAAGAATTTTTTTCAAGTTTTTCTTTCAATTTCCTTGGGTTTTATTCAATTTTATTGATACTGAAATTTCTTAAACTCATACATTAATTACATAACGCATTTTACTAAAGTTATAATTTTTTTTAAAATTTAAAAATTTTAATTTAGCCGAGACATTAACAAAAATGCCTTTAAAAATCCTCACATAAATTACATGATGCATTTTAATTAGAATTACACTTTAATTATCAAATTGTACTACCAGACACATTTTCACCGTTTTTATTTTATGAATATGTTTTCCAATTAATCTACCAGAGGCATTCTCAAATCCTGAAAATGCAAATTCGTTTTCTTGTTTTTATTCTTTGAAAAAATATTGTCAGAAAACATTCTCCGAAAACATTACCAGATGGACCCTTACTTTTCCATATTTAGTAAGTCCACATTTGGGAAAAGATTTCCTACCTCATAGGAAAATATGAGGGAAAAATGAAACCCTACATCCACTTTGGGTTTCATTTTCCCTTTCCATGTGAAACCAAGATGCGTTACTTACATTTTTTATGATCAATATACCCCATTAACAATTAAAAATAGCAAATCAAGGATTAATTACACCTTTTATTTTTTATTTTTTGGTTGCATATTTGTAATTTAAGTGTAGGAATTGGATTTGAGGTATTTTCTCAACATTATCAAATATAAGAAAAGAAACAAGTTGGGTGGTCCCATATACCAAGTTTTGTTAATTGAGTGCAATGTATGTATGGTGATGTAAAATTTGTGAATGAGAAATGAGGATAAGAAAAAATGAAAATGAAAATGAAAAGAGAGACCTAAAAATTAAAAAATATATATTTTTAGTTGTTTACAAAAATAAGGGTGATTCACCTCTAAAAAAATGGTCATTTTGAAAACTAATTCTCATTTCTCTTGAAAACATAAAATGAAATATTGCACTAAATACTTTTTTAGTTTGCAAACAAAGTGAAAACTAAAAACGAAATGGTTATCTAACATACCTTTTTATTTATACAAGCAATATTCTACTTTAATCTAATCTAAAATTACAGGGAGAGATTCTAACTCGGGTGCATATTGTAGAGCACATCCACTGTAGCCAACTTGATTTAAGTCCATATCTGCATCGAACAAACCTTAAATATTAAAAGCTTTATCTCCAAATTAATTGGCTCAATTCTTCAACAACCCACTCCAAAATTTCTTGGACTGGGTGAGACGAGAGTAATTGCGATCTCTCTTTATACTTTCTTTTGGTGGAAATGGAGACTTTCATTGCAGTGGACCAGCCTTGAATAAGCCAAGAGGGAAGAAAATTGTCACATATTTTACAACTGTTTTTTTTTGGGAGTTTCACTAAAACACCCAAAATGGGGGTTGAAATTATAAAAAAACCCAAGCACTATTTAAACATATAAACACACCCAAAATCCATCATTACACACACTCAAAACCCATTTATAAACACACCCAAAAAGTTGACTTTGGGGTTGATTTTGGGTGTGTTTCTATGTTTAAATAGTGCTTGGGTTTTTTTATAAATACATGTTTAGAATTGGGTTTATTTATAAATTTGTATTTTTTTTTACCATAATGTGCACCTCAAAAGTTTTTTTTTTTTTTTTTTCCAGACATCGTACGTTAGTAGTAGATTTGTCAATGGAGATCTGAATTAAAGATTTTCCAGAAATAGGATATGGATTAACATTTCCAATGCATTTGTCAATGGAGATCTGAATTAAAGTTTTTCCAGACATGGAATAAGGATTAACATTTTCAATCCAGTAATTCGATTATAATTATAATTTTTTGGTTTTTAAGAGTAAGCGATAATTATAATTATATTTTTTCTTACTAATTTACCTCGGCAATCTCTATTCTCTCTCCATTTTTTTTATACCTCAAATTTGGCAAATAAAACAAAATAAAATTATGGCTGCGGGATGCTACCTATTTTCTTTTCTTGGCTCCTCCTTCGCGTTGGGGTCAGATGTTAGCTGACTGCAGAATACAAACAAATAATTAATAAAGGAATTAATTGACTAAGATTATTTCAAAATGGGGCACTAAGAGGGTTTTGTGCCTCCCATTTTTCCATTAGGATCGAAGTCTTGGCATTTGCTCAAAATAGACCCAATGAAATGAAACGATAATATTCTAACTCATAGTTAATAGATAAAACAATACAAGATACTCATGTTTATTATCAAAGAGAACTGCATCAAATTCAAAAAATAGACACACATTGCAATAAACCAGAAATATCTCTAAGAATGTGATAATAAACCAAAAAATTAGCGCAATCCTCTTTGCCTCCCAAGACGTCTCGTCCTATTTGACGTAAGATTTGGCATATAATAGCACAATCCTGCTCATTTTAGAGCAGTTACGTCATTTTTTAGGTCCGTCGTCGTTTGGATTTTGGGCTTTATATACATTTCTTTTGGGTTCTAGCTCTCAAACTTTGGACCCTTATGAGTATTGTCTTAGGGAGAGCTTATTCAAGAAAATATTTCTTCAATATGTAAGAGTTAGGTTATTCTTGTAAAACTCTTTGTGGATTGATCATCAAAGGATTTTTACCTAGATTGACCTTATTTTGCCTTTGACCTTGCCTTGTCTTTGTCCTTGTTTTGCCTTTGACCTTGCCTTGTCTTTGTCTTGCCTTGCCTTGCCTTGATTTGCCTCGCCTTACCTTTGCCTTGCCTTACCCTATATTTTAGGTTTGGTTTTGCCTTTGTCGTGGCTTGATTTGTATTGACTTTGCCTTTGCCTTCCCTTATTTTTAGGGTTTGTTCACAGGGTTTCTGCATTCTGTTGTGCTCACAAGGTTTATGTGTTATGCTTTATCTACTACCGTGCTCATATGGTTTCTTTGTTCTGCCTTATCTACCATCGTGCTCACAGGGTTTCTATGTTTTGCCATACTTACTATCGTGCTCATAGGATTTTTGTGTTCTATCTTACCTACTGCCGTGCTCATAATGTTTTTATGTTATGCTTCTATGTGTTCTTCTATTCCCTATTTGTTAGGGTTTGTCAGTTGTTTTACTCGTGGTTTATAACAAGGCCTTCTCTACAATTGTTCGATTGGTCAATGTCGAGTATGGTGTTTTATGACTCGCTTGTCAAGTTGGTCACGCGAAATATCTTTGCCCTAACTTGAGGGGGAGTGTTGGCGAGTCCTTACTTAATTAGGATTTTGTTTACTTACCCATTTATCTAGTTATGTTATAATTGAGATTTGTTTCCTATTGTAATTTATATTTATTTTCTATTGTAATTTGGATCTATTTCCTATCTTATTTAGGTTGTACTTCTTTTTAAATGCCTCAACATTGGAGAAGAATAAAAATATGAGCATATCTGAGCATAACTGAATATTTACCCCTACACCTTACCCAATAAGTGGTGTTCACGTGTTGGGCTTAAATGATTGACTCTGATGTGGACTTAGCTCCACATGTGGCTCACTATGTGGTGGTTCCACGTGAAGGGGCTTGTTGAAGAATATAAGTCCCACATCGAAAACTTAACTAAATAAAATAAAATATAATGAATGGTTTCACTACAAATATCACTTTGGCTTTGTGATAAAACCCTACACCTACTAGGCTTTGTAGGTGGTTAAGTTAGGGACAATATCGGTTGTTGGTAGTGGGTTGTTGACTCGCCTTTCTGAAATCTTCAGTTGGTATCAGAGCAGGTTGATTGACTGGACCTGAATTGGGCATCTACCCTTACCCAATATGTGGTGTTCACATGTTGGGCTTGAATGTTTACCCTTACCCAATACGTGGTGCTCACGTGCTGGGCTTGAATATTTGACTCCGAAGTGCACTCCATATGTGGCCCACTATGTGGTAGTCCCACGTGAGGAGGCGTGTTGAAGAATATGAGTCCTACATAAGAAACTTGACTAAATAAAATATAAAATATAATGAAGAGTTCTACTACTAATAACATCGATGCCTTTTGTAATAAAACCTCACACCTTCTGGGCTTTGTAGATAGCTAAGTTGTGGACAATATCGGTATTGATAGTAGTGGGCTACTGGCCCGTCTCTCATGTTTAACTCTATGTAATTTAGGTATCATCTATGGATGTGGTAGAATTTGTGAGCAATAACATGTAGTTCCATTGTTTCTAATTCTATGTAATAAAATTGAATCTTCAAGTTTTATGAAAAAAATAATTCTTTAAGTGTATATATTCACTAATAAAGCATTATAGTTGGTTTTTGGACAAACTACAGTAAACCCCCCAACCTATAGGGTCATTTACGAGTTCATACCTGATTTTGGGGACATTTATGGGTACATACACAACGTGGCGAAAACTTACAGATCGCCTCCCTCCGTTAGCGAATCCGCAGAAATCCGTTATCCGCCTACGTGGTATTTGTGGGACCCTTTTTAATCGACATGGACTTCCTGGACAAAAAACTAATAAAAAATTATTTTTAAAATAATAAATAAATTAAATTAAAAAAAAGAAAATAAAAGAAAATAAAATTACTGTTTAAATTATTTAAATCTCTCTCTCTCTCTCTCTCTCTCTCTCTGAGAACTCAAACCCAGAACACACTCTCTCTCTCTTCCTCATAGCTTTCGTCAATGACCCAAAGGGCGATGACCGTGATCATGGATCCTCCCAGAATCCTCTTTGATTCTTTACTATGCTTAAAAAAACTCAGTTCCAAAAAAAATGGCTCAGTTTCTGAATGGCTTTCTTGAGGATAACTTGCAAAGCACAAGTTCCGACTGAAACAATGAAAGAACCACCTCTTCAGATATTACAGTGATTTTGCTGTGTCTGCCAACCTTATGTTGCATTTTGTTTTTGTCCTGTTTATGTTCTATAGAAAGAAAGTGAAAATAATTGACAACGAGCAAACGTTTCTTTTCAACCAAAGTCTCAAATTAAAAATTAAAAATTAAAAATTAAAAGCCCTACCTAGATTCTCTCTCCCGATTTCTTCCCCCTTCCTCCCAATTTCTTCCACCTCTGAAAAATCATCTTCATCTGGTGTAAACTCCTCATCGTCATCATCATCTTCATCATCGTAATTGTTCCCACCATTGATCTCTCTCTCAAGGTCCTCTCGGCCTTCAATGGCCGACCTTTCACTCCTACACCTTCTCTCCCGGACCCTAAACCCAACCCCAACAAACCAATCGAACCAATCGAACCCACTTGCCCTTTAACCCCAGAACCCCAACGCAGTCGCTCTCCCTTCCCCAACCCAAACCCACAAACCCAATTACCGAAAGTCCGCTTTCTCCGAATCAGGCGAATCCGGAGCCGACCGACCAACCCGAACCCGAGAACTTCAGCCCCATGGACGGCGAAATGCACTTCAACCTCAAGGTCGTGTCCCCAAAATTCGAGGGGCAGAGCCTGGTGAAACGACACCGCATGGTGTACGACGCCTTAGTTGACGAGGTCCAGTCTGGTCTCCATGCGCTGTCTATTGTGGCCAAGACTCCCCAAGAGATTGGCCCCAAATAAGCCATTCCAATTTCCACCTGCTATTTCCTTCCTTGTCACTGTTTATGAGGGTTTCTCGTTCTATCTTTTATGAATCAATTTATCATATGATGTATGCATTTTCACTGAGTCGAACTTTGAAATTGAAATACCAATCTCTTTCAGAAATATGTGTTATAATTTTACAACTATAAATTTGTCATCTGGATTCTGTTGTTGAATGAGTAGCAGGGCATAATGCTTGCTTTTTGAGTTGAGATAGTCAGTCAAAATTCAAAACCCAATCTGATATGAAACAGTTCTGGGAGAATTTGGGATGGGAAGATGCAGTCGATGAAGATGGTTGGGGTTGCGACGGAGAGGTTGGGAAGGTGGGCAAGGTTGTCGTGGTGGTTGGCTGGGTTGGCTTTTTGTTTTTTGTTTGTTTTTTGTTTTTTTATAATCAATTTTAAAATAATTTTAATAATTTTAAACTAGTTTTGAAAAATATATAGTTTTTTATTAATTTTTAGTCCACGTGGAAGTCCACCTCATTAAAAAATGGAGCCCACATTTGCCATGTAGGCAGATAACAGATTTTCTGACGGATTCGCTAACGGATGGGGGCAATTTGTAAGTTTTCGCGACGTTGTGTACCCAAAAATGTCCCCAAAATCGGGTATGAACTCGTAAATGACTCTATATGTTGGGGGGTTTACTGTAGTTTGTCCTTGGTTTTTTAGATAAAATCGTTGTATAGAGTCATTAGAAACAAAAAAAAAAAAACTAAAATGTAATAGCCTAGGAACTAATTAGGCGACAAATTTACAATACAACTGTTGTCTCCATAACTAATCAATGACGGTTTTTAGGCATTAATTCACATGCCAACAACATGGAAACTTATTCGAGGACGGTTTTTACATTAAAACTGTCGTCTTCATAGAAAATCGACGATGGTTTTAAATAATAACGTCGTCTTTATAGATAAGCAACGACTATTTTTATATAAAAACCGCTGTCTTAGAAGATAAACAATGACGATACTGTTGTAAAAACTGTCTTCTTTACAGATAAACAACGATGATTTTAATAAAAACATCGTCTATACTGATAAACAACGACAGTTTTTACTGTCGTCTTTCCCTATAAACAACGACGATTTTAAAGAAAACCATCATCTTAACAAATAAACAATGATGATTTTTCACCGTCGTAGTTTGACATTCAAAAGATGTCGGTGGATTTAATGACAGGTTTTAAAACATCATAACGACAATAGATCCCCGTTGTCTATTTCGTTTTTTTGTACTAGCGAAAAGGGGATGTAAAATGCCTCTCTGGGAAGCCTTACAAACTGTAAGCACCAAAACAGAAGAGAGAGACAATTAAATATGAATCAGATAAATTATACATTAAAGACTAAGTCACCCTAAAAATTAGAGAAGTGGAGACTCTGGCAATGTGAAAGGCAAAGCAGATATGTATATTGCAAGTTGATCTATCTATCTTTGCCTCTCTTTGTCACTTACATTCGTCTGAGCATCTTTAGGAAATTCCATATGTTAAAAAAGACAAAGACTAATTAATTCTTAATGGAGGAAGTGACACCGACATATATGTTGGGAAAAAGACAAAAAGAAAAAAGAAAAAAGAAAAAAGAAAAAAAAAAGTTTAGTCATCATAGGAGTTCTTTAAACAAAGACTAATAAGTCGTCCTAAAAATTAAATTACTAATAAGTGGAGAGTGTGGCGGTGAAAGGCAAAGCAAATATATGTTTATTGCAAGTTGATCTAGTATTTGCCTCTTTTCCTCTAGGCTTATGTCACTCACATTCGTCATGAGCATCTCTCAAGTCAAAGACTAAGGAAAATTTCAGGTAACTGATCATCTCGATCTCTCTAACACTTTGCTTTTGAATCAACATATTGATTAACACTTCGCTTTTGCATCATGATTCATGAAACACAAGTTGTAGTGAAATGAAGTTAATTACATAACGAAAAGGAATTATACATTTATATAATTTCTATGAGATTGAAAGAATTATACATTTATATAATTTATATTTTATTTTCAATCTTATGTACCACAAGTCTTTTTTCAAAACAAACCATAACGAATTTGAAGCTTTTATGAAAGTCACTAGAAAAATAAAAATTACTTGGTTTAGATCGATATCGTAGAGGGGAATGCTAACAACATTCTCTCTAATCTTCTCTTTTGGACTTTCTTCATTCTTCTCATGACAAGTGTCACTTTTCTTACACTTAAAACAATGTCATTAATGCATCACGCAAACTAATTTTTGTTTTCCAAATTTACCCTTATTGAATACAGCTGTTTTGGTGCTTACAATATAAAAAATACAGCTGTGTACTCCATTGAGGTCAGTATGGCATACAAACAAATGCATGTTTGGTACCAAAAAAAATTATGTACTTTTTATTTTATTTTTTGGTTCGTAGAATAAATTATATAAATAGCTACTTTTTTTTCTTACAGAAGGGATTAATTATATACCTTTTCTTGGTCGGTATGACATCTCCTCTATGGGTATGGCTGACCATATAGAGTTGTACTTGGCGATTTGAGAAGGCCAGCGTTTGGGTCCTCGTTTAGGAAATTTCAGCGTTTTGGCTGTTGCCTTCTTTCTCCTACCTAATTTTTCTATATCTCTAACAAAGAATTAAAAAACCAGCTATTAACAATTATATGTTCACTTAAGAATTCTTTACATCTTTACAACTGAGTCGACGTCACGCTTTAATCACTTCTTCAATATTCTTTTTTCTAATTTGAATTTTTTTTTAAAGGAATCATCTTATCCCAATACATCACTAAAAACATATGCAATATTGCAGGGAAATGAAGTTACAGTAACATAATTAATCAAATCCTTAACCCAAACAGGCATCTCAGGATGTTGAGACTGAACCTTGAAATTATAAGGTTGAGGCATCCAGCCGTCCGTCTTCATGGATTCTTATACTCTTCCCATTGCCTACTCTCCATCTCACACTAGCCTCAAAGATGCGTCGCCTCTGTACGAGCCCTTTCCATCCCTAGGATGAGCCACTCCTTGCACATGCGGACCAAAAATGGCTCCCTCCCAGAAAAATACTTTTCATGTAAAATTCAGGTCAACAAAAAATCAGGATTGCGTAATATCCTTCAGCAATTTTCGCCATGAGGGCCAAGTTAAAGCAAATCATGTCTCAAAAACCTAGACCTCCCACGTGTTTCATCTTGCTCATCTTTTGCTAGCTAACCCAATGAACCCCTCGGTTGTCCCTGGAATTCTTCCACAAAAAATTGGCTATATCACTTTCAATTTCTTTGCATAAACTAACTGGCATTTTGAAACAAGACATGATATAATTCGGTAAGGCCATGGCTACTGCCTTAATCAGGACTTCCTTACCAGCCTGTGATAAAAATTGCTCCGACCAACCCAAGAGTTTCGTAGAGAGGCGATTACGAATCCCTTCAAATTCAACCCTCTTAGAGCATCTCCAACCGATGTGTCAAAAGTGCTACATAGGCCTTTAACAACTAGAAATAGCATCTCACATCACTCCAACCGATGTGTCAAAGCTGATGTGGAATGAAGGCTGGAGGTTGAGATGTTATTTTTGACATCTCAAAAGTAAGATGTCAAATGAATATTTTATTATTTTTTCTTTTCTTTTCTTTTTAATTAAAAATAAATCAACACTAAAATGTAATAAAATAATAATTTAATTTGACATATCGGGTGGAGTGTAAAGCTATGTAAGATGTCAAATAGCCACATCAGCCATCAAATTTAAATTTGATGTTTGGTATTTGACATCTCCCTTGGAGATGCTCTTAGAGCATCTCCAACCGAAATGCCAATTCCAACGTGGCAAGTTTTAACCTAAAAAAAAGACATTTTAAGCCTTCCAACCGTGATGCCAAATCCTAGTTGGATTGACATCCTTCACTTTTGCTGTCAAAATTGACGCCAAGATGTTGAGATGTCTTTTTATTTTTTATTATTATTTTAATGCTAAGCCCACTTTCTTCTCTCTTCTTCCATGTATAGTTCTTAACTCTATTTAATATTTTACTCTTAAATATCGGGCCCACCTGCCTTTAAAAATAATAAAATAAAATGTATATTTGACATCTTGGTTGGATAAAGAGTTTTACAATATGTCAAATTGCCACATCAGCCATCAAATTTAAATTTGATGTTTGGTATTTGACATCTCCCTTGGAGATGAAATCAGCATGCAAGCCTAGATATCTCCCAAAACCAGCTTTTTCCTGAATACCAAGGATATCCACCAATTGCCGGCACAAGCGGTCAAGGCATATGGGACTAAAAAGAGCGGCACTCTAGTCAAGATTAATGCACTGACCTAACCGAGTTCAAGAGGTACGCAAGATGCGTTTCAAACAACCCACTTCAGCTTCCTATGCTCTACAGAATAAGACTGCATCATTTGCAAAGAATAGATGAGAAACATTAATACCGTGCGCACAAAAGCAAAAACCATGAAGGCTACAACGCTCATCTACCTTTATAATCATAGCAATCAACCCTTCTGCACAAATTAAGAATAAAAAAAAAGGAGAGAGAGGATTCCCTTATCGAATGCAACGCGTAGGTAAGATATTGCTAGTAGGTTTATCATTAACCAGAATATTATAGGACACTGTAGCAATGCATTCCATGATCCATTGACAAAAATGAGAATCAAAACCAAGTGCGTGCATCATCACCTCCAAGAAGGGCCATTCAACTCTATCATACGCCTTAGCTATATCCAAGTTAAGCCACATACTGATTCCCCTTGCCTTTGGTAGACTTCATTGAATGTAAACTCTCATGCACAATAAGAATGTTATCTATGATCATCCTATCCTGTACAAAAGCCGATTGATTCAAAGTAATCACCGATGGTAACACCCGTTTCAATCGGCTTGTGAGCACATTTGAAATAATTTTGTAAAGAACATTGTATAGAGCGATTGGTCTCTACTTTGTGATCTTAGTAGGGCTTTCGACCTTTGGAATCAAAACAATGAAAGTTCGATTTATCTCTCTTGACCCAGTCTCAAAGAAACTCTTAATTGCCGCAATGACATCCATACCAATTACCTCCCAATAGAAATGATAAAAACTGCCTGTAAAGCCATTCAGTCCAAGAAATTCTTTGACAGCGTCCACAATTTCCATTTCTGAAACAAGTTTTACAAGAGAGGCATTTTGTTGGGGCTAAACTTTCCTAGTCACACACTCAATTACTTCCAGGATATGGTCTGGAAGGTCAGATGCAAAGATTGTAGAAAAGTAATCATATGCAATTACTTCATATCCTCAGTATTATCACACCACTGCCTATTATCATCTTCCAGACCCTTCATTAAATTCCAGCGTCATCGAGCTATGGTCTTTGCATGAAAATATTTGGTATTTTTATCCCCCCTGCAACCATTGCACTCTCGATTTCAGCTTCCAGTAGATTTCCTCATCCTTAAGTGCTAACTGTAACTTATGTTCCAGCTTCTTCACAGTACCTGAGTCAAAGGAATTTTTTGATACTCAGATCGCAATTCAATCCTTAGAGCATCAATGCACACCTGAGAGTTCCTCAATTCTCTTTGTTTCCAATCTAATAAACCTTTCCGGACCCAAATTAACTTGCCATGCACCTAAGCACACTTGGGTCCCCACGTTTCCTGAGCTCACTAATGCACAACCATAGCCTTGCAACCCTCATTAGCGCCCCATCTCATATGGTAAATAAATCTGCCTTTCCTCCTTTTTCTCACCTCATGGGTATGAAGGATAAGTATAGAATGGTCAGAGCCTTCTGCTACCTAATGATAAACTTTAGCCTCAGGGTCTGGATCTTTTAGCATCCAATTGAAACCTTCCTTTCCAAATAAAAAGATATTTTGAATATTTCGTTATTCTTGGCTTCTTCTTACTCTCTCTAACAATGCAACTGTTTCTCTCTAGAATCTTCAACCGATTGACAAAATCAACCAAAGTTTTGGCAACCTTTCAAGTGAAAACATTAATGCCCAAAAATTCAATAATATTTTCGAAAGTTTTCTCAGTTCTCATCTCTTCACTATTCTGATCAATAAATTGCTTATCAAAATTGCTTTGAACACCCAAACAATTTTCATTGCAATTTTCACAGTTGCAAGTATCAAATATTGAAGGCAAATCCAAATTTAATAACTTTGATGAATAACAAGATGCACCAAAATTACCAAATCTATTTATACCTTCAAAGACACAATGAGAATAACTGTGCCCCTCTTCACTTGACTCACACAGCAAAGCGCAATAATGAAAAGGGCTATCCCCCTCGTACTCCCCGTCGAGACTCACACGGCTTAGAGTGTCGATGCGAGGTACTCGGTTTAGATAAGAGTTCACGCATCTCTCCCCGTCAGAACTCTTACCTATCTGGGTTCGAGCTTCGATGCGAGTGACGCGTTTCGTAAGTTGCCATAGCATCCCCCTAAAGCAGATCTTGAACCTGGCTCTGATACCAATTGATGAGGATCGGGATCAGGACACAGGTCACCAACTGCATACACGAGCACCGAAATCTAGGGCTAGTGCAAACTCACATATATCATATCAAATCCATACCACAAATAAACTATTTCATTAATCATCAATATTCAATTCTCTACAACTATTACAATAGCCTTATTTATAGGCTTTACAAGACTTGGACACCAAGACTGCTTGGTTTAAAAATAAACTAATTAATTATAAAATCACACATAAATAATAAAAGATATCATAAAACTACCTAAATATGAAAATAACAATATATCATGAAATAACTAATTAAATGATAAATATCTATCTTGATCCACCCCTATGCTCCTGCATCATGCTTCAAATAAATAACTGATCAATAACGACTCCTAAGATGCACTACCAAGTACCAACCAAATACCTCCCTCTGCTATAAGCTGCTTTCATGTTCTTGTTATCATCTCGTTGCTCACTTATAACTTGCTCAACCAATCTTCGCTCTTGAGTTAAGGACAGGTTAACAAGTTTGTATAAATAAATAAATAAAGGAAAAAACAAGTAAGCATGCGGTGCTTTGTGATTGGGCCGCTTCAAAAACAATAAAACAATGTGAGAAGCGGTGGATAACTCTTTAAGTGTCTGCTGGGGGCTTCTTCTTCTCCTTCTCCTTCGAATGGTTCTGCAGCTCCAAGTAGAAAATTTCTTCAAAATCTTCTGAAGTTCATAACTTTAGTTCTAGGGCTCTGATTGATGTATTGTTTTCGCCTACATGATCAGTGAATCGAGCCCAACAATCTAAGGTAAAGTTTGGGGGCTGTTATTCAGATTTTTGAAATTCGTTCAATTTGAGTTTATTACTCAATAAGCTTCATTTCCTTGATTTGAGGTGTTCATTGGGCTGTTTATGGTCATTGGAAGCTTAATTCAGACGAGTTGGATTGCTTGACAGTTTTTACAGATTTCAGGTTTGTGAAATCTTGGGGGTTTATTGAGCTTCATATGAAATTGAGTGGAATTGGTGAATTATAATTGAAATTGAGTTTTTGTTGATCAGATTGCAAATTAATTTACAGTTTTGAGACAGTTTTGTCATTTCCCTGAAGTTAAAGGGTGTGATTATCAAAAGTTCAGGGACCTATTCTAACAGAGAATCCGGATTCTGAATGGATCCAATTAATGTGGAGATGTACCCAGGATGTGTGCTAATTAAGTAGTGTGGATGGATGTGTCGTTGACTTGATGTGTGCAAGACGTACTCGGTCTGACCCCCCAAAAAAAACAAAAACAAAACAAAACAAAAAACAAAAAAAAAAAAAAAACCGAACAGACAGATTGAGCTATAACTTGTAAGCATGTGACCATTTTTATTCCATCCCGGCTCCTCCTTGTTGGATCAAAATGTCAGTAAGAATTAATACGAACAAATGTATGGTTGGTCCAAATAAATTAATATATATGCTTCTTGGTTTTTCTTCCGGAGAGATTAATTAATTAATATGTGAGAGCTAGGAAATTTCAAGAACCATATGGCGATTCGGATGGGAGACTTGGATCGTAGAGTTAATTTCGACGATTGATCAGTGGCCTGAGAAGCTTAGATTGGTGGTCGGAGCCGATGAGAAAAGGGAAAATCTAGTGACATGTCTCAATCAGAAGTGAAAAAGGATCAACAGGTAATTGAGAGCTACTGTTTCTCTCTTATACATGTGTTTATGTGAATTGTAAGGACCTCCTCCCTCTTTCTCTTTGTTTCTGGACTTGCTTACTTTAATTTTCTTCTTCCTCTAATCCAATTTCAAAACAGCTGGAAGACAAAGAGATCCCAACGAAAGTTACGTTGATAGAGGAGATCAGACAGAGAATGGGAGGAGGGAAGAAAACAGTGGATGCATGCATCTATAAAGTTCCAAGTAAACTTCGAAAAGTGAATGAGGATGCCTACAATCCACGCGTCGTCTCAATTGGACCTTACCATCAAGAAAACCCCGACTTTGTAGATGCTATGAAAGAGCATAAATGGCGTTACATGATAAGCTTTCTTCAGCAAACAAATATTCCTCAAGAGTCTAAGGAATGTTTGGAATGCTGTGTTGATGCTATTTATGAGTTATGTGGCGAGGCTCGTCAATGCTACTCCGAAACTATCAAATACAACGAGAATGAGCTCGCAAAAATAATGTTACTTGACGGTTGCTTCCTATTGGAACTTTTCGTCAGGTGCCATGCCAATGTAGAAGTAAACAAAGAAGGCCAACATGATCCAGTACGAAAGTCTGCTTGGATGATCACAGCTCTTCAGCATGACCTGGGATTACTTGAGAACCAGATCCCCTTCTTTATTCTGGTTCGTTTGTATGAGATTGTCAAGCCTCGTGCCACAAAGAATTACTCTGTCGCTAGCCTTGCTCCCAAGTTCTTTGACCCTTTGAGCCGAAAGCCAAGACCTGACGAGAAGGATCAGCTGGGGACAGACTTCAAGCATTTACTCGATCTCTTGCACAAATTTTACTTCCTCACAGCTGTATCAGTACCTAGTGTGGTGCTCAACGATATTACTGAGGAACAAACTAGTTCATGCCTTTCTGAACCTGATTATACATCAAGCAACAAGTGGGGATTCAAGTATTGCACTTCTGAACTTCTGGAGGCTGCTATCGAGTTTCAAATTCCGGCTTGGGACGACAACAAATTGTTGAACATAAATGTCGACAACGGAGTCCTGACTGAGCATTCCCCAATTGATCATTGCCGACGCATCGAGTTCAGTGTTGAGGAACCTCATTGCCTTCGAGCAGTACGGTGTTAGCAGTACAAATGGAGTTACATCGTAAGCATTCCTTCTGCAGAGTCTCATAAGTAACACATCAGATTTCAAGCTGCTTCTGGACAAAGAGATCATAGCCCATAATCGGTTTAGCGACCCTGAATTTTTGAGTGAATTTGAGACTATGGTAAAGGATGTTGTTCCCAAGGACGACTTCTACTTTGCTAAATTGAGGGACCAAGTGGACAAACACAAGACGCCCTGGTACCATTTTAACAAGCTTAAAGTATTTTTTGTGGTGCAACTTCAAAGTGAAATTATGACCGTTTGGAAGAATCGTTTCACTGCTAAATGGAGTTTCTTATCAGTGCTGAGTGCGCTTGCCCTTCTCATTCTCGCTTTCTTACAGACATATTATACCATGCACGACCCTTCCAGCTGATCTTTACTTGTCCCATGCTGCTTCTTTGTTTCTTGGTCTGGAGCTGGAGGGTTCCCGTTGGACCATCTAGCCAATGAGTTTATATCAAGCTTTTATATGATTTAATCAGTTGGCCTCCCCTAGAAATGATCAGTCTATAATCTTTCGCAGATTTTATGTATGCATGTGCAGTTGTATGGTATTAATACCACGGATCATTCATCAACAAGGATGCAAGTTGAAAAAAATATTCGAATGGAATTCAAACAATGTTGTATATTAATATCTACAACCACATAAAGTAAAGATCTTTTTACATTTGAAACTACAGAAATAGGAAACATCTGGAACAAGACAGAAAAATAACAAATGTTTGCCAAAGCATAGAAAACTTACTGAAACATCAAAGAATACAAATTTTGCTCGAGTAGCTTCACCTTCACCATGTTATAGCAAATTGCTTCTTATTAGAAAGGGTCCCAGGGCATTCTTGAAATTCTTTCTACAACAGTGGTAGACAATAGGATAGATGAGCAAGCAAAACAAAGGGTTTTGCTGATCTATATTGAAATAAGAATTCTGGCATCTTAACTTAAGAGCTGCAACAACCACTGCTACTTGCAAGATCTAAATATTTGCTGTATGTTTAGCTTTCTTCTGTAAGAGAGGAATATGTCAAAGCTGATTGAGGATTAAACTTAGAAGTTCATGTTTAATTAGTTTTTTTTTTTCTCCAACAGAAAAAAGTACAGGGGCATCCATTAGGATGGTTTTGCTTAATAAAATAAATTGACTATTTTAACACACAAGCAGCTATTATGGAATTGAAATATTTTTTAACTAATAAATCTGGCAAAGAAAATACAAACCTAATTGTTGACTTGGTATGTTGAGAACTAGAAGTTCTCCGAAAAGGAAAGAAAAAATGATTTGGGAGGGCAGGAGAAGGGAAGTACGATTGAATGAGATCTTCTCAACTTTCAGAAAACATATGGCCATATAAGAGTAAAGTCTATCAGTAAGTATTTTCCGTTGACATTGAAATATATTTCTTTTTAACTTGTTGGAGTTTCTGAGATTAAGATGTCAAAGCTGATTGAGGACTAAAGTCAACTTCTAAGGACAGAGACATTAGGATGGTTGAGCCTAATATAATAAATTGACAAACTTTTACACACAACATTTCCATTATAAAAAGGTTCAAAATTTCTAACTAATAAATTTAGCAAAAGTTAAAAACTTGATGATTGACTTGGTCTGTTTGAGAACTTGAAGTTCTCAGAAAACAATAGGTTTGGGAGCGCAGAGGAGGAAAGTACGATTAAATAACCTATTGTCAACTTGATAAAGAATATGGGGATAGGAACAAGTCTTCTATAATTATATTTAATCATAATAGGGCTATAAAAGGCAATATTCCGTCCCTCAGGAAGCTCATACTGGAAGCTGAACGGAAAAGGAAAATCTGCTGGGATGAACAATGAGGACATCCTACAACTGGTAAGATTTAGATTTGAGTTTCAGATGCAGTTGTTTCAACAATATTGCAATTTTTTTGTAACTTTTTTTAGTCATCCATGTGTTATACTTGTGTTTCATTGCTGTCCTATAAAATCATGGTAGGAGGCAGAATCAACTGATAAGAACGAATGGAAGCGGGAGATTACTAAAAAACTTCACCAGAAAGTGGCAACAGGGTCAGAAAACTTGAGCATTTATAAAGTTCCAAATAACCTTCGAAAAGTCAAGGATGAAGCATACAACTCTCGTGTTGTCTCAATTGGACCCTTCCATCTAGGCAACCATGCCCTCGTAGCTATGAGACATCATAAATGGCATTACATGCAATATTTTTTTGCACGAATAGAAGATCATCAACAATCCCTCCAATGTTTAGAAGTGTGTACCAATGCTATTTATGATTTAGATGAAAAGGTTCGTGGATGCTATTCCGAAAAGATAGACCACATTGATAAGAACGTGCTAGCAGAAATCATGTTACTAGATGGTTGCTTTATATTGGAACTTTTCCTCAGGTATGACCAACACTTAAATATGAAGTTAGAAGACGAATCTGATCCAATATTCAATAGTGCTTGGATGATTGCAGCTCTTCGCCATGATCTGATATTACTTGAAAACCAGATCCCCTTCTTTATTCTCAAAAGTTTGTATGATGCTATGAAGTCTCGTCTTAAGGGTACACCAAACTCTGTCACTAGCCTTGCTCTTAAGTTCTTTGAAATGAACCAAAAGTCAACAAAAGAAGAGCCTGACACAAAAAACCATCATTTGCTTCATCTTTTGCACAAATTCTACCTCCCAAATTTAGATTCCACAACAACAGATCACCAACTGAAACGCAGTGTTACAGAGATCCGACCTGGTCATATGTCAATCTCAGTCTCTGTTGAATTGACTTCTCACATTCAACATGTTTCTGCAATACATCTAACTTCAGGGATTCCTAGACCTGAACAAGCAGCTGCAACCAATATTAAAACATGGGGATTCAATTTTAGCGCTTCAAACCTTTTAAGGGCTGGGATTGAGTTTGAAAAAGGGTTGTCGGAGGACCATTTGTTAAACATAACTTTCGTCAAGGGAATAATCAGAATTCCACCAGTCGACATTCACTTGACATCAGATACACTCTTTAGGAACTTGATCGCTTTTGAGCAATGCAGCCTTAGAAGTACGCATCATATTACGTCGTATTTGATCCTCATGAAGAGTCTCATTAGTTCCACACGGGATATAAAACTACTAAGGGAAAGAGGGATCATAAATCTATTAAATCACAATAGTGTTGGAGACCAAGAATATTTCACTGAATTCAAAACTATATTGGACATGGTTGTTGTGAAGGACTTCTGTTTTGGCAAGTTGTGTGACCAAGTGAATGCATACTGTAAGTCCTGGTTGCCGTGGAGAAAACACAAGATATCGACTAGGGTGCGATTTAGGAGACATATAAACTTCCTTTACCGCACATACTTCTCTAGTCCATGGAGTATCATATCATTCGTTGCTGCTGTGGCCCTTTTCGTTCTCACGGTCATACAGACATACTATAGCATTCACTCTCATTAATGTAAATTTGTTGGCCATCCATCAAGTTTATCAGTCATTTATGTAATTGATTCCTCTTCTATAATGAGTCTATATATGTATGTTGTATCTAGTTTCACAATTTATGTTTTATTTTGTGGATCCAGAAATGGATCACTAGAAAAAGGACTTGATGGCATCAGAAAGTTTTTGTGCATGCTGAAGTGAAGTGATTAAAGCAATAGGATTGATTGGTTGGTTTATTTCTCTTTAAAATGCAGGAAACTGCACCGGCTCTAAATGCAGAGGAGCTTTTCTACTAAATTTGAACACTCATCGAAACAGAAATGCTCATAACAGATTTACCATACTTTTGACAATATCTAAAATTACATATATAAAGTCGTGGTCTTTTTACATTTGAAACTGGAGAAATAGAATATCTCAAACCAAAAAGACAGAAAATAAAAAATGCTTGGCAATGCATTAAACAAAAACTTCCATAGCCTTGGGACTTATTCAAGCTTCAAAGACTATCAATTTAATTTTACTTCTGAACAAAGAGCTCCTTTTCTTTTCTGAGTTCTGCAGAGGCTTTGCCACAGATGAGTCACTTTGCTTGAATTAGCTTCTCCTTCACCATATTACAGCATATAAGTTTTCTTTAAGAAACATATAGGTCCTGGCAAATGACACAGTGCTCTGAGATCAATCTCGCCATGACGCTTCCCTCTCCAATGGCCAACTGTCTACTTCGTTTGTTCCATAGGTGCACAGCATAAGTCTCCCTTGTAATTAGCTCATTTGGTGTGATTTCCACCGCTTTTGACTCCGATTCCCTCTGAGGCTTCCTGAAGATCCTGTGTATCTTAATCCAGTCCAATGGATAGAATGCCTCAGGAGGCAATATTGTAAGGTTATAATCCAGTGACCTTCCACTCCCTTCTAGTCTAGCAATTACTCTGGAGACCAAGTAAGGTCCATTGAGACCCCATTTGTTCCCATTAAAAGTCGTAGCAAATTCTTCTAAGAAGTCTAGCAGAATTGGATGGTTTATGTCAAAGATCATCACTGCACCATTTAGTCTGTTCCAGATTTTGGACTCGAATCCAAACTTTGTGCTCCAATTGCATTCGTCAACCCAGATAAATCCTTCAGAATTATCAAGTCTGCGTCCAAGTAGATACCTCCATATTTGTATAGCATTGCAAGCCTAATCAGATTGGCTAGGTTTTGAGATAATGGGATGTAACCTGGGTCTGTCCTGCCACTCTTTAATTCTTCAAGCCAAGACTCAGCTGGTGTGTTCTTGACAAGAAAGGGCAAGTCTGGTGCGATTGCAAGTATTTTGAACCCTCTGTCAAGTAAAGGCTTCAGGATTCTGTACCCTCTTGCTGAGTCCATGGAGTTTGATATGATCATCAAGCATCCTTGAGGGTGGGATTTGAAGAGGGTGTCCATGGTCAAGAAATCTCTTTCCCCAAATGACTTTGCTGGTGAAAGTCATACCATGTAGAATTGAAGGCTGCATCCATTGTTGAGGAACTCGAGCACTCGACCATGGAACTGCTGTGACAAGTTGTTTGACTTGAGTATCTCTAGCTCGGGCAGTTTTCGTCGGAACCACACAAGTCTTTCCACTCTTGTGGCATTTTCTGGAGGAACCAGAGGATCACGAATTTCATCTTCAAGTTCCTCAATCTTTGCTTGAATTGAAAGCTGTGGCGTGCTCTGATCAGTTATGAAGGTTGACTCAATTTGCTCTTGAGGCACTTGAGTCTGGTCATGATTATGGTCAAGAACTTCATGATTTCTCAAGTCAATTGTTTGCATGGGAAGGTTGGAGACAAAGATGTCTGCATAGATAATGAAGAAGATGGCAGCAAATGAGATGGTGGAGAAGAGGGAGGATTTCGTGGTGCGGCTAAGGTGGCTGTGCCTGTGATCCAACACTTTGTGAGACATTCTTTTGACTGTCATGAGTGTAGAATTGGGAGAGGATTCTTTTGGAGAAGGCATTGATCTTGATGAGGAGCCATGGTGATCAAGCCAAGTGGTATTTATAAGTTTCTATTCAGTGTATGATTTAAAGCAATGGTGTGGACGAGCTTGAAATGATTTAAACATGGGTCTGATTTGAATATTCTTTGCAAGAATTAGACGTGAATGTATGTGGCACGTATTGCAGTTATGAGGACTAAATATTTAGCAAATATTATGAGTGTTTTTGATTGCTTTAATGTTCAAAACAATGTTAATGGATCGAACTTTCATGTCCATTTTGACAAACATAAATACAAATTACATCCTTGAATCAAGTAGGTGGTCAATATATATGAAAAGGGCAGATTTAATAGCTACTTATTACAGCTTGCTGATTATTTATACCTCTTACATCATTGGATCAATCAAACAATAATTATCAAAGAGAGGGACATGTTCATCATACGAACCAAATAGCTTTGTTGGCTCGCCTATAGGTAGAAATCAACTCTCGCATTCAAGTGGGCCTCCAATATTGTCATTTCCAACAACACCATTGCTCCTAGAACATGAGCAATTTTAGGGTTTTTAAAATGCATTGAGGATTTGATTAGATCACTAGGCTAGATCCCGTTGATTAGAACAGTGATTAAATTTCTGGGTACACGTAAGAATTCCATAATTTTATTAGTTGAAAGTTATAAATAAAAAATCTATTTTTTTATTAAGATTCATTGGATTTTCTGAGAACATTAAGAATTTTAGAGAACCATTTTAAATTACAAACTGCCCTTTATAATTTATACTTCTATACTTCTATACTTTTTATTTTTTTTTGTTGGGTGAAAAAGGTATATGCAAATCTTTTGGGCTTGAGCCTGTGAATGAAGCCAATCGTTTTGGGCCTTTGGAGTTCATAATACAAGCCTAAAGCCCACCAAACGGTCTCTAAAACACTTTCGCTCTCAAACCAACACGGTTTATCTCAAGCTCGAATTTCGTTTGCGACTTGGATCCTCTCTTCCACTGTTTTGTTCTCAATCTCGGCAGCTACTACCCATTAACCGTTTCACACACATAAAATGTAAATTCGTACCCCCGTTTCTTGCTCTCTCTTGCTCTTTGAATGAAGGTAACATGGGGATTCAATTTTTGCACTTCAAAAGTTTTAAGTTTCTGGGATTGAGCTTGAAGTTAGATGCTTTTATGGTGATGGGTTATGCTCAAATCACCGTTTTTTATTTATCAGGGGCCATCCAGGCAAGCTGTATGCAGGTAAAGCTTGAACCTTTGTTACTGGTCTACTTAGGGAGGCTAGAGTATCTTTCAAGTGTTGATGCTTGCAAAGATGTAAGATTTTTCAATCCGAAAACTGATAGTATGGGACGACAAGAATCTGCTTCAAGTTGGGAGATTCAAATAGCTATGAATTCTTTTCTTTTGCTTCAGATTCGAAAAATCGGCCTAGGCGGCTCTAGGCGGCGCCTAGGCGGTTCTAGGCGCTAGGCGGGTCTGGGAGCCTGGGCGGGTCTTTCTTTTTGTTTTTTTCTGACTTTAAAAACCTCACGCAGTTGCTTCCTTCTCTCTCGCTAGTCGACCACCACCACCAGGCCGCGACAACCCCTTGCCCACACCCGCGACCCGCGACCCTCTCTGTAATGGAACTATGAACATCTACTAGAGGGATAGTGGGTTCTCTTCTGCTACATGTGATGTGACTAGGTGAGTCAAATGCCTAAGCATATATGCTTCACCCTCACCATCTTATGGCACAAAAATTTCCTTAAGAAGTATACATATCTGGGCAAATGACACAGTTGTCTGAGACTAGTCATAATTCTTGAAGCCAAGTTTCACCTGGGTGTTCTTTGTTTAGCTAATGATTAGAATTAGTGTGACACGTGTCTGTAATTAGTTATGTTAAACACGTGAAGGTTGTTAGGGGCTGTTAGCTATGCTTAACCATTAAGCAAAGCCTAAGTATAAAGGCTCTACTGTACGTGTATAGTGGTAATGAGAAAAACAGATTTGATTCTCATCATCTTCAGATTTCTCAAAGCTCTCTCTCTCTCCTCTCTCTCTTCTATTTTCCTGAATACTTAGCATGGTATCAAGAGCCATGGTCCGATTTGGGATTTTCTTTGCTTCCGCCGTCTTCTAGATCTCATATGAGTCTTCCTTGCTTCTCTTCGACATTCTTGGATTCTTTTCTTCTCGTTCTCATCCGATTTCTCTGATTCCTCTGATTCTTGGTTTCTTCTCTCTGATTCCTCTGATTCTTGGTTTCTTCTGTCATCCGATTCCTCTGATTCTTCGTGTTTTCTGCAATTCCTCATCTTCGTCTCTTTGACATTCTTGGATTCTTTTCTTCTCGTTCTCATCCGATTTCTCTGATTCCTCTGATTCTTGGTTTCTTCTCTCTGATTCCTCTGATTCTTGGTTTCTTCTCATCCGATTCTCCGATTCTTCCGATTCCTCTGATTCTTCTCGTGTTTTCTGCAATTCCTCATCTTCGTCTCTGTTTCTCTGTGTTTTTTTTTTAATGGCGACTTCAACTCTCAAGCTTGATGGCCTCCTTGGCATGCTCACCATTCGTTTGATGGATGGCAACTATCTGAAATGGCGATATCAGATTGAATCTGTGTTGGAAGGTCATGAGCTCTTCGGACATTTCGATGGCTCCAGTGTTGCTCCACCGAAATATGCAATTCTCGATGAGGAAGGCGTCACGTCGATAATCACCGCGGCTTATAAAGACTGGTTGAAGGTTGACAAAGCGTTCTGAGCTTGTTGATTGCAACGCTTTCCGATGAGGCGATCGAATACGTGATCGGATCTAAGGCGCCTCTCGAGGCGTGGATGAATTTGATGATCGATATGCTACCGTGTCTCGTGCTCGTGTGAATCTCTTGAAAACGGAGCTTCATTTGCTCAAAAAGGCGCTGATTCTATTGAGAAGTTTTACTTCGCCTCAAACATGTCCGTGATCGACTTGTCATTTGTGTTTCGTCTCGACGATGATTTGATGCTTGCTTTGTGTTGAATGGCCTTTCTTCTGAGTATGACATGATCAAAACTGTGCTTCTTGCTCGTGACACTTCCCTTTCTTTCAAAGATTTCCGCAATCATTTGCTTGCAGCTGAACAAGCCGCTGAGTCTCGTGTACTCTTGCCCCCTTCTCCTATGGTTGGTATGTTCAGCCATTCTTCTACCTATACTGGATCTACCTCTTCTACACCGTCTCATAATCTCTCTCAGGCCGTATTCTCCCACTCATTCAGGCCTTCCTTTTCTCCTACTGGTTATATGAGTTCACATACACATGGTCGATCGTCTGGTTCATTTGGTGGCCGAGGCAGATTTTCTAGTTCTAGGCCTTTTGGTCGTGGTTTTCCGAATAAATTTCAGGGTCCTCCTAAGTCCGGAATTGTTCCAGAATGCCAAATTTGCAGTAAGAGAGGTCACACAGCTGCAAATTGTTTTTCTCGCAATTCTACCTCATCTCAAGGCTCCACCATTATTGAGTGTCAAATTTGTGGCAAGAAGGGCCATGGTGCATTGGATTGCTATCATCGCTCCAACTATGCCTATCAGGGATCTCCTCCTCCGTCCTCTCTCACTGCTATGGCTGCTCAGGCTTCTTTCTCTCCTGATGCGGTGTGGATTGCTGATAGTGGAGCGAGTCACCATATGGTGCCACACATGACTACAATGCACAATGCTACACCTTGTACTTCAGCTGAGAATGTTGTAGTGGGCAATGGGGAAGGTTTGCATATTGCTCATATTGGCAAATCTCATATTCCCACTGCCTCTTCTTCTCTAACTCTCTCTAAAGTTTTACATGTGCCTCAACTTACAGCAAATCTCTTATCTGTGTATCAGCTATGTCATGACAATAATTGTCGCATGATCTTTGATACATCTGGATTTTTAATACAGGACAAGGTCACCAACAAGAAGCTTCTCCAGGGCAAGAGTGAGCATGGCTTGTATCCTATTCCTACTTCTTTATCATCAGTTGGTACTAGTAGCCAAGCTTCTCAGTCACAGACAAGTGCTTTTCTTGGTCAGAAAGTTCGTTCATCTCTTTGGCATAGTAGGCTTGGACATCCTACGAATGAAGTTGTTCAACTCATGCTTACAGTCGCTCAAATCCCAGTGGTATCTGATTCAATTTCTAAGCTGTGTTCTTTTTGTCTAGATGGTAAAATGCATCGGTTACCATTTTCTAGTCATCACAATAAGGCTTCGTCTCCATTTTATAGACTCCATAGTGATGTTTGGGGTCCTTCTCCATGTAACTCCATTTCTGGCTATCGATATGTAGTGTCTTTCATTGATGAATACACTGGTTTTCTGTGGTTATATCCTCTCTATGCCAAGTCTGAGGTGTTTACAATGTTTACCAGATTGGTTGCTTTTCTTACAACTCATTTTCATGCTTCTATTAAGTTTCTTCAGAGTGATGGTGGTGGTGAGTATATGAGCACTCAATTCAATGAATTTCTTGCATCTCATGGCATTGTTCATCAAGTTTCCTGTCCTTACACACCCCAACAGAATGGCCTTGCTGAGCGGAAGAATCGCCACTTATTAGAAACCTCTATAACCCTTTTACAAAAAGCTTCTATGCCTGATCAATTTTGGTTTCATGCTATGGCCCATTCTGCCTATTTGATTAACCGCATGCCTAGTAAGGTGCTTTCTAATCAATCTCCATATTATAGGCTTCTTCATAGGCATCCTGATATAAGACACCTTCGTGTCTTTGGTACTGCTGTCTATCCTTGTTTAAGAGCCACTAATACTACTAAGCTTCAACCTCGCACTGTTCTGTGTGTTTTCATGGGGTATCTACTGGGCTATAAAGGAGTGTTGTGTTACAATTGTTCCACTAGCAAATTCTTGGTGTCTCAACATGTTATTCATGATGAAACCATTTTTCCTTTCAAGCCTCCTTTCAAGCCCCACCTCTCTCTGCCTACCTCATCCTGTTCTCCTTCAATTGTTCTCTCCCCTATTCCTATGCTGGTTCCTATGTCTGCTACATCACCTTCGGTGCTTGCTTCTCATAGTTCCTTTAGTGCTCCTAGTCTTACAACTCCTGATTTGTTAGCCTCTCCTGAGCTGTCTCAGCCTGAGCCTTTTACTCCAGCCTGTCAGAGCAGAAGATTTGTTAGCCTCTCCTGCGTTGTCTCAGCCTGAGCCTTCTAACCCTGTTCTTTCGGAGCAGCAATTACAAGTTCTTCTACCTTCTATTGATTCTATTCCTTCTTCTTCTCCTGCTTCAGACAACCCAGTGTTCTGTTGACTCTGCTTGTGAGCCCTTCTCATTCTATGCTTACCCGGTCTAAAACTGGGGTTGTTCAAAGGAAGGATTTTTCTGACTACATATGTTATACCAGTATCCATGACACTACTTCTCTGGATGAACCTTCTAGCTATCGTGTTGCTTCTTTTTCTGCTGATTGGACTAAGGCCATGGTCGAAGAGATTTCTGCATTACAGATGCAAGGTACCTGGGTGTTGGTACCTCCTCCTGCTAATACAAACATTGTTGGTTCGAAATGGATTTATAAGTTGAAAAGACACTCTGATGGTTCCATTTCTAGATATAAGGCACGACTGGTTGCCCAGGGTTTTAGTCAAGAGGCTGGTTTTGATTATGAAGAGACATTTAGCCCAGTTGTTCGTCATGCTACAGTTCGCATCATTCTCGTTTGGCAGCTTACAATCATTGGTCTCTTCGCCAATTGGATGTAAAGAACGCCTTCTTACATGGGGAACTTGAGGAGGAAGTATATATGAAGCAACCTCAGGGGTTCGAAGATCCTCACCATCCTGACTATGTTTGTAAACTTCGGAAGTCGTTGTATGGTTTAAAACAGGCTCCAAGGGCCTGGAATGCTAAGTTCACTGGTTTTCTTCCAGCGCTTGGGTTCAAGATGTCTCATAGTGATCCTAGTTTATTCGTGAAGTATTCCGACTCAGCTATTGTGGTTTTGTTGCTCTATGTTGACGACATTATTCTCACTGGCTCAAACCCGCAGGTCATCCAGGAGGTAATTACAGAGCTGGGTGCAGTGTTTGAGCTCAAGGATATGGGCACCCTTACTTATTTCCTTGGTCTTCAGATTTCCTATAAGTCTAATGGAGACATCTTTGTTAGTCAACAGAAATATGCTACTGATTTATTAGCAAAGTCTGGGATGAGTTCTTGTAAACCCTGTCCTACACCTCTGAAACCTCACACACAAATCTTACTCACTGATGGTATTCCTTTGAAGGATCCAAAACAGTATCGTAGCATTGTGGGTGCATTACAATATCTTACCTTTACAAGGCCTGACATTGCCCATTCAGTTAATACTGTCTGTCAATACATGACTAATCCTACCGAGCATCATTTCTTCTTAGTGAAACGATTCTGCGTTATCTACAGGCACACTCAGTCATGGTTTTACTTATTCGCTTGTCCCTTCCTCCTCGCTTATAGTGATTCTGATCGGGTGATATTAACACTCGCAGATCCACTACGGGCTTTGTGGTGTACTTGGGGTCTAACCCGGTCTCATGGCAATCGAAGAAGCAAGGTTCTGTTTCACGAAGTTCCACTGAAGCCGAGTATAAGGCTCTTGCTAATGCCTCAGCAGATGTTGTCTGATCCGCAGCTTCTTGTTGATCTCCATGTATATTTGTCTGAACCTCCTATTCTGATTGCATGATAATCTGTCGGCATTGGCTCTGAGCTCCAATCCTATATATCACTCCCGTATCAAACACCTCGACACTGATTTCCATTTCATCAGGGAGCGTGTGCAGCGCAGGGATTTCTTAGTTCAGTATATACCAACTGATGAGCAAGTTGCTGATGTCCTGACTAAGGGGCTTCATGGTCCAGTTTTCTCTAAGCATTGTACCAATCTCAGATTAGGTCCCTACTCTGAGATTGAGGGGGGCTGTTTAGCTAATGATTAGAATTAGTGTGACACGTGTCTGTAATTAGTTATGTTAAACACGTGAAGGTTGTTAGGGGCTGTTAGCTATGCTTAACCATTAAGCAAAGCCTAAGTATAAAGGCTCTACTGTACGTGTATAGTGGTAATGAGAAAAACAGATTTGATTCTCATCATCTTCAGATTTCTCAAAGCTCTCTCTCTCTCCTCTCTCTCTTCTATTTTCCTGAATACTTAGCATTCTTGACTAGAAAGGGCAGGTCTGGTGTTAATGCTATTACTTTGAATCCTCGATCGAGAAGCGGCTTCGGGATTCTGTATCCACTTCCTGAATCCATGCTTTTTGATAGGATCATCAAGCACCGTTTAGGATTGAATTTAAAGAGACCGTCCATGGCCACGAATTCTCTTTTGCCAAACTTGATTGCTGGTGAAAACCATATCATGAAGAACTGAACACTGCATCCATGGTTGAGGAACTCAAGTACTCGACCATGAAACTGCTTGTTTGAGTTGAGTATCTGCAGTTCCGGAAGCTTCCCCTTTTGTGACATTTTCTGGAGAACCAGGGGATCAGGAACTTCCTCTGCAACTGCATCTATATTTTCCTGCATGGAAAGCTGTGGCATGCAGGAAATCGAGTGTTGTGATCTTGAAAAAGTTCATGGATTCTCAGGTCAACAGGATGCATGGGAAGGTTAAAGACATTGTTGTCTGCATAGATGATGAAGAATATGATAGCAAATGAGATGGTGGAGAAGATAGGATATTTTGGGGTGCGCCTAAGTAGCCTATAATCAAACACTTTCTGAGACATTTTTTTCACCTTCAAAAGAGTAGGATAGAATGATTATTTTTTCGGGGAAAGCATTGTTCTTGATGAGGCGCGGTCTGGCCAAGTACGGCCTTACTTGTATATAGTAGCGGAAATTGAAATAGGAGGTTTCTGATGTATGATTTACCACTGCATGTTACTGGTCTACACTTCGTGCAGTGCTGGTCCTTAATTTGGCAATTTTTTTGGCATCTAGTGTATTCTAAATTTGGTATAAAAATGTTTGTTTCAATGATGAATCAATCTTTAAATATCTGGACTAAAATACCAATTACATCCTTGTGTCAATTTCTAGCTACTTATTTCAGCTTGTTTATATCCAACAACAATATTAAAGAGGGGCATTCTCATCATCTTAGGAAATGAACTCCTATTTCTGGGTGAGAAATTCCATCCTTTCTCTCGCCAATCAGATAGCTTTGTTTTTTGTTTTAGTGACAAGAAATGAGGCATTCGAACTTGAAACATCTTTCAACAGTAATTTAACATTGTAAGTTCATCATGTAGGAGAGAATCACTTACTTGAATGCATATGATGAGAATATTTTAGGGATTTGTAAACGCACCTAAGGTTTTGATTAGCACACCCACCACATTTTGAAAACAATCACAAAATTTCTCATTGTACCTATAACATCTCTGGATACATATGATTCTAATGTTACTGGTTGGAACTCGGAAGGCCGAACCAATTTTCTTTCATTGTCAATTGAAGACCCAACCTAACTATGAGCTTGAGCCTTGTGAATGAACCCCAATTTGGGCCTATTGAAATGCCAGCCCAAGACAACGGTCTCTAAAACAGGAGTCATCTCCTAAAACACAACACTTTCCCTCGGAAACCTTATCCGCTTTCTCTCAAGCGTCAAGCTTCAAGCTTCAAGCTTCAACCATGGCGTCACTGATACTCGGAGCTCTTCCAATCCCCACTCAAACGCTCACTTTCAGCTCTCGCATTTCGTTTTCTCAGTCTGAAACCCTATCCATTTCTCTCCCCTCCTCCACAGCTTCGCTCTCAGTCTCCACAGCTACCACTCCATCAGTCCCTTCAGGTACACCTTAATTCCGAACTCCTCTCTCTCTCTCTCTCTCTCTCTCTCTCTCTCTCGCTCTTATTTTCCCTGATTTTTGCTTTCTGCTTCTTCAGTGTACTGCGGTAGGGGCGATAAGAAAACCGAAAGAGGAAAGCGTTTCAATCACTCTTATGGCAATGTAAGTCAAATTTCTGATTTTGACCGTTTCCTCATCACCTTTTGCTCATGAATTTCATGAAATTTTATGATTTTTTATTTGTTTTTCTGAATTTTGAATATTTTGTGAAAAATAAAAATTTGAACTTTAGGCGAGGCCTCGGAACAAGAACAAAGGAAGAGGTCCACCTAGGGTTCCGGTGCCTGTGGCTCCCCCTAAGAAAGATAAGTTTGAAGACGATACAATTGTCAAGGTTGAAATTGATGAGTCTCTGTCGTAGCTAGTTGAGCCCACTCTCTTTGATTTTTATTTATAATTGTAATTTATGTACCTCGAATTGCTTTATTTGATGAGTCTTTGATCAATACTTTTCTTGGTCTTGCTTGGTATTAGTGAATTGAATTAAGCTTTAAACTTCAATTTCCATATGTGTTTATTTTTGTAGTTTGGAAGGACAGTTTCCCAGATATGCTTTGTGTTTCACTTCACTTGTTTATTTATTTGTTTAAAATCTAGATAGGCTATTTTCCTCCTGTCTTGTCTTTTTGGCCACAAAACCTTCCTGGAAACACATGGTAGGAAAAACAAATGCTTTCGTATCGCCGGCTTTCAACATTCTTTATAGTTTATAGGGATTTATTGCCGCCTTAGTCTCTTCCGCTGGTGTTTTCCTTCACTATTCTGCTTCTTCTTCATAAACCTGCATCTTGTCTGCTCCTTTATCCGGTCCCAATACCCTAGACCTTTAGGACTATGATGAATTCATCGGAAATAACCGAAGAGAAGGATGATGATATCAGTTGCCTTGTTGATCCAGAAGTTCAAAAAGAAAAGATAAGGCGGATTATAGAGTATCAGAAGTCTCTTTACCGGTCTTCATCTTCGTCTTCTTCCTCCTCTTCCTCAGCTGCTTCCTGTTCCTCGTTTTCTTCAGCTCGAAAAAGTAGCAGTTTGTTAGGTTTGATGAAAGTAGGAAACACATCGTTGAGGAGATTATTTGACATGGAGCATACAAGTTTGGCCAACCATTTTGAGGATTTCAGTGGGTCATCCATAATTAAGCCTATTCTTCTATGGGGCAGTGATACAGACAATGAAAATGAAATGCATGATCCATGGCAATCCATCAAGCAGTTTGGACCACTAAATGAATCTAGGATTGATGGACCAAGTAAGTTTCCTTCAGATGGTAGCTTCCGGGATGCAGAGCGTGGCTTCCGGAATACAGAGGTAAGAATTGGCAACCGCAAGCTGACTAGGAAAAAGTCATTTAGGAGATTGCCCGGATTTGGGTTATGGAGATGCAGAGGATTTAGATTGAGATTAAGATTGAGGCGGCTTAGGATTGCTTTTTGTGGAAGAAAATATTAGTATTTGTCTGCAAACTTGTAATACAGGAAAACCTCATTTGTTTATTTATATCAAAAAATAAAAAAGGGTTAGCTTCTATTAACATATTGAGACAGGGAATGTCTGCCACAACTCGTTTACAGAATCATGGATTTACAATGAAATGATGATCTTACTTACACTGGGGCAGAAGATTCAAAATGAAAGTGAAAAAGACATTGAACTTTATATGAATGGAAAAAAAGAATGAAAAAAGAAAAGAAAGGGAATTCCATAGCTCTTGAATCGTAGCTAATTCCTGCAAGAGTATGCTAACAAATAGGAGGCTTGTATCGATTTCCAGTCTGCGGCTTCGCCACAGTTGGTTGGTTGAAGATGCTTCACCATTTATTCGTTTGAGAAAATTCTTTCAGAACTGTATATGTCACTGCAAATGACACAATGATCGGAGATTAATCTCTGCATAATGCTTCCTTCTTCAATCACGACTCGGCTACTTTGCTTGTTCCACAAGTGTACCCCATAAGTCTCCCCGCTGAGCTGAAGTAGCTTTGCTTTTACCCATCGAGAATGAGCTTGGCTTCCTGGCTTCTTAAACAGTCCCCCAATCCTATTCCAATCGACGGGGTAAAAGGCGATAGGGGGTAGAATTGTAAAGTTGTAACCTGGTCGGTTTTGCACCCTCTGGACCACTCTGGACACCAGATAGGGACCATTGTGCCCCCATTTATTCCCATCAAAAGTCAAGGCAAATTCCTCCATGAATTTGTACAGAAGGGGATGATTCATATCAAACACCAGAACTGCATTATTTAGCCTAGTCCAGTTTTTAGATGCCACATCCACACTTTGTGCACCGATTGAGTTTCTCAACCCCAAGAATGAATTCAAAACTATGAAATCTGTGTCTAAGTAAACACCTCCATACTTGTATAGAATTGCAAGCCTCATCAAATTAGACAGATTCTGGGCTAATGGGATCTCACCAGGGTCTTTTTTGCCTCTCTTCATTTCAGCAAACCAGGCTTCAGCTGGGGTGTTCTTGAACAGAAATGATAAGTCTGGTGTCACTGCATGAACCTTGAACCCACGATCCTGCAGCGGTTTCAGAATTCTGTAACCACGTCGGGAGTCCATAGTTCTCGAGAGAATCATCAAGCATCCACGAGGGTGGGCTCTGAAAAGACTCTCCATGGACAAAAACTCTCTGCTTCCAAAGGACCTCACTGGTGAAATCCATGTCATAAAGAACTGCCCCTCACACTTGTTAAAGAATTCCAGAACACGACCGTGGAATTGCCTTGCAAACTTGTCTGATTTGAAAATCTCAAATTCGGGTAGCTTGCTCCGAAACCAAGCGATTCTTTCCTCTTCTGTGGCATTGAAAGGAGGAACAAGAGGACTTTCTCTACCAACCTCATGGGTCTCTTCCTGCATGGAACGCAGGGCTATGCGATTTATATCAGACTTGATCAAATGGCCTGCAGAACTATGAGTCTGCAGCAGCACTGGAGAAGGAGCTTTATCATTCAACTCAACCGATTTTTCGGAGTCATTATAGATGATGCTATCGGCATAGATGATGAAGATGATTGCAGCAAGTGACAGAGTACAGAAGATATGAAATTTGGCAAGGCTAAGTAGGCGGCTGTCCATTCTACTCATCGTCGTCAGAGGAGTTGCATGGGAGAAGAAGTAAGGTTGAAGAAATAGAGCTCAAAGGGAACTTTCATGGCGAAAAGACCAAAGTACTTAACGACACACACGCTTATGCAAAGAATTATTGCAGGCATCTATAGTGTAAATGTTTTCTCTCTAGGCGTCTGGCTTTGAAGCATTCAATACGAGACTTTTTGGTAAGAGTCAAATGCTGAATAAAAATAAAATAAAATACAAAGGAGATAGCCGCCTGTAAAAATGCGTGAGCGTTGCGTGGGATATTAATTTATAAATGAATAATTAAGAGGCTCCTTTAGAGTATCAATAATGAAAAGATGGTGATGGAAACATGTTTTACAACAATCTTATTTAATGATCATTGATTAGGCAATTACCCTTTTGACAGATATTGCTTTCTTTTTCAATGACTTCACCAACCAAACCCATTCCTTTGTTTTTTGGGGCAGCAGAAGACCATTCCTTGAGACTCTTTTGGCAATATTTCTGGAAATTTTGAAGCCTTAATCCGCCCCGTTGGTCCTTGAGACTTAAGTGTTTAACTGGTGACCAAAAATATTGGATTAGTAACAACTTGGCCATGTTCTTGGTACAGTTTTTTATCTCCTTAAAACGTCAACTTTGCTGTGGACCTAAGGAGGAGGGGTATATTGCATAAGCTTTATAAAACTACGTATTATTATGACTCTGTTCTGTCTCATTCTTTATTCTGTTGTTCCCCCACATAATTAAATTGGAGAACCCACCTTTCTCCACTGGGGTGCAAATTATTTATTCCGAGCAGACAGAGCTGGTTGTTCTGCTACTTACAGACATTAACCTTTTCTTCAACAACAATCAAAACTATCGAATCCGTTTTGAAATATGTGATGAGAATGTTGGAAATCTTTTTTTTAACCTGGTAACTGGTGTTTCAATTATTAGGTATATGATTTATCCTGATTTAGTGATACTTCTTTGTCAACATTGAACAAAGTCGAATATTCAAATTTTCCTTCCCCATCTACTCATTTAAAATTAAAAAAACAAAGGATCCACTAATATAGTAGTTTAGAGTAATTGCTTCCTTAGGAAAAGTTCTGGTTCGAGTTTTGGCATTCGTGCAGTGTCAGTATGTTATGGTCCCTCTTAATAGAAACTTGGAAGAGACCTTTTTCTGTTTTTACAAGTATTTTTATTCATGGACCGATGCATTTGGGATTAAAGGTAATCCTTATTCAATTATTCGACCATAACTTGGCTGATTCACGTTATTCAATCTTAATATTTTTATGGTAGTTGAAATGTCTCTGTTAACCCTAAACCCCTATTTCTTCTATTCGAATATATTAAGATGAGGCTTGAACTCAATCGTGTTAAGATATTGTGTTTCAATTTAATTAGTGATCTAGTTGTCTTAACAATTTCTTATGAGAGGGTGACATGTTAAAGCTAGCAGCACTGATAGTGAAGGAAAGAAGTTTAAGCTTATATTAACTTGTTCAGTTTTTCCACATCTGATTAGGGGTTATTTGGTCATATTAAACAATAACTAGGGACTTGTGCTTAATTATTAGTGATCCTGTGGTGTACACAAAACTGATGTACTATTAAGAGCATTCACAATGGGCTCTCTAAACCACCTCCTTAGACAAATTTTAGAGAGGATTTGGAAAAATACAACTCTAACCATGCTCCATATCCACCTCCTAAAATAGGGAGACCTCTTGGAGCTCCTAAATCTGAGGAGAGAGAAAATACTCCTAGTGGCTCCCTATAATTTAATGCTGCTTTATTTAATAAGTATGTCAAACCTTTAATTAATGTTTATTATTTTTTAGATGATTTTTTAATAGAGATGGACCAATTAAAAAAGAGTTATAGCATTTATGATTCCCTAAACTAGAGAGTTATGTTGCACGGACACTTCAAAATGCTGGAGTGTCGGAGTGTCGGAGTGTCGGACACGCCGACACTCGGACACGGCTCGGACACGCCCCCGACACGCCTCCGACACGGTCAAGACACGACAAGGACCATATTGAAATTTTAAAAATAAAATAGGGGTCTAAACATGATTTTTGAAACGTTAGTGGACTGATTTGAATTTTTTTTAAAAGATGGGTTGAAAGTGGAAAAAGACTTTTTTAAACCTAAATGAATCTCACGAAAGTAGCAGACACTTCACTTCATTTCTTACGTTGCAGCAGCTCCTCCACTTCTCCAGTTTTTGCAAAGGTGAGTGTTTATTTTTTTTCCTTTGTTTTCAAATGCTTTTATTTATGTTTTCTATTTTCTTTTTTTATTTCCTTCCATAACAATAGAAGAGTTGGACTTGGTGGTGAGGTGAAGTTTCTTTTCTTATGTTTTTTTTAAGAGAAACACAACAAATAATAAAAGTCTTATGTTTTGATGTGTGTTTTTTTTTGTGTGTTGGTATTTTATATGAGTTATTTGTTTTGTTTTATGGAATTATGTAATATTGAAGTATTGACAATTAATTATTATTTTAATTGCCGTGTCCTAGCCGTGTCGCGTTCCCGTGTCCGTGCAACATAGCTAGAGAGCATGATTGAAGAGCATGATTGAAGTTTAAATTTTATAGAGAGCTCCTAAAATAATTTTTTTTAAATGTTTTTAGCTCAAATTTAACTAAAAAATAGAGAGCATGATTGTGGATGCTCTAAATTGTGAGGACCGTCCGAATTTCCCGGAACCAGGCGAACCTGCGGAGACCCGGCATCACACCCAAGCGGGTTCACTCCTTAAATCTCGTCCTCATTTGCCATAGAGGATTAAGGGCACGAGACTTTACAAATTTGTGAGTCTCCCTATAAATTGAACATTTCCCCAAAATTTCCACCTGCATAAAACGCATTTTATAACTCCAACCGGCAGCATGCACAATACAATCTCATGCAATTTACATAAATGGCCTCCGACCTTCAACTGATTCTAGCAAAACTGCCCACAAGGTTCTTAAAATAACTTAATGCATTAAACATGCATATAGCAATTTCAAAATCTACTCACGCGCACCTTCACTCACTTAGTCCCCAGGACAAGCCTCAATTCAACCAAGTTTTGGGACCAACAACGAGGTCCAAACCAATCCCAATAAGACCACCTAAGTGGGGTCTAATATGTGGCTGCACCTAGTAACTTCAGGCTGCCTACGTACCCTACTAAGGGATCAAGCCACACGTAGCTCTTTCATATCTATCCTGGCTCCTACTAATAACACAAAAACCAATACCACCACACAATTACATACATTCAAATATTTATCCATCGCAACCCATCAAACACAATCACAGTATCACCCCTCATACGACGGGACGCTTTTGGCCTCGTATGGGGCACATCAACACGCCGGCTAATCCAAAGGCGCGTGCGACCTCCATGCTGGGCCTGGCTACATTCTCACCAGCCCTCACACAACCATATCTCCTCATACGTCCGGGACGCACCCGCCACGTGATGGGGTCCAACACTGCCGGCTAATCCAAAGACGCATGCGACCTCCACTGGGCTGGCTACATTCTCACGACCCTCAACATGACCATATCTCCTCATCGTCGGGACCCGGCCACGTATGGGAGTGCATCAACTACGCCGGCTAATCCAAAGGCGCGTGCGACCTCACTGTGGGCTGGCTGCATTCTCACCAGCCCTCACACAACCATATCTCCCCTCATCGTCGGGGCGCACCCGGCCACGTGTAGAGTCCGCCAACACGCCGGCTAATCCAAAGGCGCGTGCGACCTCACCAGGGCTGGCTACATTCTCACCAGCCCTCACACAACCATATCTCCTCATCGTCGACGCACCGCCACGTGTGGAGTCATCAACTTCGGGCTAATCCAAAGGCGCGTGCGACCTCCCACCGGGCTGGCTGCATTCTCACCACCCTCACACAGCCATATCTCCCCTCATACGTCGGGACGCACCGGCCACGTATGGGGTCAACACTGCCGGCTAATCCAAAGACGCGTGCGACCTCACTGGGGCACGGCTACATTCTCACCAGCCCTCAACATGACCATATCTCCCCCATCGTCCGGACGCACTTGCGACCACGTATGGGGTCATCAACACGCCGGCTAATCCAAAGGCGCGTGCGACCTCACTGGGCTGGCTACATTCTCACCCCTCAACATGATCACAATATGGGGTACGTGGGGTAGTGCGTATAGCACTGTAAGCTAACATTCGATCGCTTTATTTACTTTTAAACATCCATACAATTAATTATATAACATATAAATTCTAAACTTATATAAACCTCCACAAATAAAGCATACCGTAAACTCCCCCATTTAATTTCACTAATTTAAATCTTAAGCTCACAGTCTCCGTTTCGCTCAACAACGCTCGAGACCTGTCACTAAGGTCATTCTAGCCCTCCTGGGATGGTAGACTACAAGGAAAGTCTAGCGGTCAACCCAGGGTCAAACTACCCAAACTTGGTCAAACGGGCCCGCGGGGTCCACGACCTCCAAATCATGATCCGACAGTTCCTATAGTTTCTACAAAGTCCAGGACACACGTCCTGCAAGTTTAGGTCCAGATCGGTCGGATCGCTCCACGATCGCACGATCGGACGGTCGCTAAAACCTAACCTAGGGTTGGCATTTTAGTATCAGGGACTCCATTTTACGATCCGTGAATCCTACGATCCTGGTAATACCTAGATCAACATATAATAATTTCAGGACCATCCAACGGTCCAAACCTAGCGAACCGGAAAATACGCAATATGCGATATCCGTTCGAACCTAACGGTATCCAAAATGAGATCCGAGCACACCTCGCTCGTGACATCGAGAGGATCACAATGGGACAGGAATGCCCCTCAGCTACAGTGCCCACGCGCCGCCACCGCAGCGGGCCGTGGTGGGTGTCGCGATATCGCATCGCGGAAAACCTCCAAATCGTGAGCCAAGACTCCTACCCTAGGTAATACACCTAATTTGGTCACTTTTGTTCTTGGGCGTACCCAAAACTGACGGAAGTGGCCGGAATCGCGATCGCAAAACCGGCCGAATTTCAACTCGTAGATCGAGCTACCTAGCCTCAAAATTTATGAAATCCTACCCAACCATCAGCTAGAGCATGCAGAAGGGATGAATTTCCATACCTTCATTGCCAAAAATGGCGGCCGGACGGCGGAGAACGGCCGGTTTGGCGAAGCGGCGGTTTTCTTCAATTTTCAGCGAAACCCGGCTGGCCAGGAGACCTGGGTAGGAAGAGGGCCGGCGGTCATTTTTACTGCCGTCGACTTTGGTGGCGGACGAGGCGCGGCCGCCAAAGCGTGGCGGCTGTTCCAGTTACCGAGGAGAGAGAGAGAGACGGGAGAGAGAGAGAGAGAGAGAGCAGGGCATTTCCGTCTTTTAACCAAAAATCAATTTCCAAATATTTACGATTATGCCACTGAGCTTCTTCGACCATATCTCTCTCGTTACAACTCCGATTCAGGCCCACTACGTGTCTACAAACTCATCTCACCGTGCTCTCACGCAACGGTACAACCGGAATTCCCAAATTCCTTCCGGGTAAGAAAATGACCAAAATACCCTTATCCCACGGGTAATTTCTCAATTCCACTTAAATTAATTACACATGGGATAAATTTGGGGTCGGGGTGTTACATAAATACTTTTGGGTTAATGACTTTGATGATCTTGTTGAATATATATGGCCCCCTAGACTCGTTTGTGTGATAAATCAATTAAAACCCATAAATCTCTCTAGCTTCTAGAATGGTTAACTTATGAGGGATAAGTCATCTAATTGTGATTTTACTTGCATGGCCATGTATAAACTTTGACCAAAAGAAAAAATATATGAATAGACTTGACTTATATTTTGAGAGTATTTTACATTCAAAGATGAAAGATTTTCTTTCGAAGTTAAAAGATATTGGGTCTCTTCACCTACTATTAAGAAATTGATGCTCACTGCTAATCTCATATCCATAATGAAACTAGAACAAAATTTGCATTATTTAACCCAATAATATGGAAACAGAGCTCTCATACAAGACTGCATTCAACAAAATCACAATAAAAAAAATTGCATACAAACCTGTATTTTCAACAAGATGAGGCAGATCTATTTTAAATTCCTTCACGGGTTCTTTCTCTTATGCATGTGCTTGAGCACCTTTGGAGATGAATCTGATCACCTGGCTCTGCTAGACTTGAAGAAAAGAATAACTGAAGTATATCATGAGCACATGGAATAGTTCCATCAATTTCTGCAGCTGGGTTGGCGTTACATGCAACCATTCCAACAAAAGAGTCGTGACTTTGAACCTGGAAGCTCAAAAGTTGGCAGGCTCCCTACCACCTTCTATAGGAAATCTTACTTATCTCACTGGAATTAACTTGATACATAACAACTTTCATTGTGATTTAAAGCCAAGCAATGTTCTTCTTGATGAAGATATGGTAGCCCATGTTGGTGACTTTGGTCTAGCAAGGTTCCTTTTGGAAGCATCAAATAATCCCACCAAAACTCAAACCATATCAGTTGGGCTAAAGGGTTCCATAGTCTACATTCCTCCAGGTATATGAAGTTTTATAATCCTCTTTTTTTTTTCTGTTCCTATTAACTTATTATTAAAGAAAATTGAGGGTGACATCCTAATGTATGTGTCGAATGACAGAGTATGGAATGGGAGGCCAAGTTTCCATACTTGGGGATGTTTATAGCTATGGGATACTGTTGCTAGAAATGTTCACAGGAAAAAGACCAACGGATGAACATGTTCAAAGATGGTCTAAGCATTCACCAATTCACAGCCATGGCTTTCCCTGACCATGTCATGGACATAATTGACCCTTCATTGCTCTTTGAAACAGATGACGAGAATGATGAAGATGACGATGATGACAACAAATACATAAATCACATAGAAGAAAGACCAGTAGCAGGATATAAAGATCCTGGCCCAGTCAAAGCAAAAGGACTGGAGGAATGTTTGGATTCATTGATGCAAATAGGGCTCTCATGCTCTGCAACATCACCAAGAGACCGGATGCCTATGGATGTCGTTGTCAACAAAATGAATGCAATTAGAGACTCATATCTCAATTTAAGAAGAAGAAGAAGAAGATCGAGAAGTACAAGATAGACTAAGTTTGTTAAATAATCTCAATTCCCTCATCTACATGCAAGAAATCTTTCGATAAGGATATTATATGTATCAATCTGTGTGAGATCATGTGAGGTTGAATTCAGCATTTTATATGGAAAAATTAAGGGAAGAAGGTTTTATTCCTTTTAGGCCTTTCTGTTCTTCAGATCATTTTTGCTTGTATGGGAAAAAATGGGCGTTTCACATCCTAGTTACCATCTCAAGTTTTTCTGGCCCAGCAGTTTTGATATCTGATAGATTTCTCTCTCTCTCTCTCTCTCTGAAAAAAAAACAAAAACTAACCCATAAATGAACTTGGTTTTTGATTTGCTCATTATTTGAGAGAGATAATGTTGATAACACATTCAGCAATGACATACAAGAAAACGGATGCGTATGATGTGGTTGTCAACAAAATGGAATTCCACTGATTTATAGGGAGCCATTAGGAATTATTTCTCTCTCCTCCGATGTAGGAGCTCCTTGAAGTCTTCTTATTTTAGAAGGTATGGTTGAAGTTGTATTTTTTCAATTCCTCCCTAAAATTTATCTAAGGAAGTGATTTGAGAAGTCCATTACAGATACTCTAATATATTGCATGCTATTCATTATCATATAAAATTCAAATTCAATTGCAGGTTACCTTAATTGTATTCATTAAATTCTGAATATGCATAATGATATTGGTGTTGTGAGCAATTGACTTTTGTTTTGTATTGTTTCTCTATTACAATTTAGGGCTCATTTGGGAGTGATTCTGGATAAACCAATCACTTATGGGGAGAAGCACCTTTCATGTGCTCTCCATATAATCACTTTTAGTGATTATAAGTGATTATGGGGAGAAGCACCTCCAATTTGTTTCTTTATAAAATCATTTAAAGTGATTAGATGGAGAAGTAACTTCGCCATAAAAGTGATTATTAACCTATCTAAAATCACTCCCAAACAAGCTCTTATACGTTAGGTTTACGATTAGTAATGCCCAATGCCAACGAAGAGGACCTTTGTGTGAGAATACGATTAGTAACACTACAAGACACGCCATTTCTGGCGACAAATTTTTTTCGTCGTCAAACGCTGTTTTTCGTCGGCACAGTATTCTGGCAATGGAAGATTTCATCGGGAACTTTTGTTGCCATACACTCATCACCAAATCTCAACATGGCGAAGTTTACATTTCGTCGCCACATTCACAAACTTTATCCCGATGGCAACTATGAATGTTACCTCCTGCCTTGTCATGGTCAGAATCTTAGTTGTGAAAATGTGAAGGTAAAAAGTCCCACATTAGAAAGTTAGAAAACTTAGTAAGGGTTTACAAGAAGTTGGGTGAATCACCTCATTTCCAATTGATTTTGGGGTGGAATCTCAACTTTCTTCATTAATCAGATACAAACAAATGCATGTTTAGTGTAGAAATAAATTATTATGAGAGCTGTCGCATATTTCCGATTGGGACCAAAGTCTTCAGTCTTGTGTGAGAATACGATTAGTAACACCCAACGCCAACAAAAGGACCTTTGTGTGAGAATAAGATTAGTAACGCCAAACGCCAACGAAAAGGATCTAAGCTAATCGTATATTTTCTAAAAAATCAAGACGCTAGGGTAGGAGAAGAAAAAAGAGGGAATATAATTTTGAGTATAGTATTAACCTTTTTTTGTAATATTAACCCTATTTTATTTGTTAATTATGGAAAGTCATATTTACCCTAAAATTTGGTTAAATTTAACAGAAAATTAGACGGTATGACCAATGGATCGATTAATATATAGTTAATGGATCATTTGAACGAATAATGTAATTGATAGACCAAAATGTAAATCGAATACAAGTTTGAGGATCATTTGAGTAATTTACCCTTAAAATTGGAGAACCCACCTTTCTCCACTAGGGTGCAAAATTATTTATTCCGAGCAGACAGAGCTCTGGTTGTTTTGCTACTTACAGACATTAACCTTTTCTTCAACAACAATCAAAACTATCGAATCCGTTTTGAAATGTGTGATGAGAATGTTGGAAATCTTTTTTTAAACCTGGTAACTGGTGTTTCAATTATTAGGTATATGATTTATCTTGATTTAGTGATACTTCTTTGTCAACATTGAACGAAGTCGAATATTCAAATTTTCCTTCCCATCTATTCATTTAAAATTGAAAAAAAACAAAGGATCCACTAATGTAGTATTTTAGAGTAATTGTTTCCTTAGGAAATGTTCTGGTTCGAGTCCTAGCATCTGTGCAGTCACTGGCGGATCCACAGAGGCACAAGGAGGTGCAGTTGCACCTCCCCTAACTGGAAACTTCCTTGGGGATGCCAAAATTTGCCCCTTTGCTAGTGCCCACCAATTGTTCGACTAAATGCCTCAAAGACGTTGTATTGTTTGCTGCATTGTGAGACCTTGAATATTTACCTTATATTGTTGGGCTCGATCTCACAAGTATGTAGGATAAAACGGTTCATCAATCGGAGCTCCACAACCAAAGTTATGAATTTTCGAAGTTTTTCTAGAATATTTGAAGTTAAAAGTTGCAAAGGCACGGTTCAATAAAGAAGAAGACTCTGCGTCAGCGCTTCTAACTCTGATTCTTTTTTAAAATGGTCCAATAGCAAGCCGACACATGTCTATTTCTAATTGGCCTAAATTAAAAAATTCATTAAAAACTCATGTGTGCCAAAAAATTCATCCAAAATTATCCCAAACTTTTAATCATGTGTACTTTTATTTCATGACCTCCAATTTACATATGTTTTTGGTTAGATTAATTGGTATTGACTTTTGTTAGATTAATTATGTAATTGACATGGATTTTGTTCATATTTGATATGAATTTTGGTAAACAAATTGTGTCAATGACAAGGATTTTGTTCATATTAATTGATATCCATATAGACTATAATCAATTAGTTGTAAATGTAAAACTCTTATTTGTTTTAATTATGAGTACATTGGTATTGGTTAAATTAAGGGCATTTGGTTGTATAATTTTTTTTTTGAATTTTTAGCCTTTTTTTTTTTAACACACTACACGGACGTTAGGATTTAAACTCAGGGTCTTGCTTGAGTCCTTTGTAAATTTTTAGCCTTTTAAATATTGCATATCCCCTGAAAAATTCATAGATCCACCTGTGTGTGCAGTGTCAGTATTTTATGGTCCCTCTCAATAGAAACTTGCAAGAGACCTTTTTCTGTTTTTACAAGTATTTTTATTCATGGACCGATGCATTTGGGATTAAAGGTAATCCTTATTCAATTATTCGACCATAACTTGGCTGATTCACGTTATTCAATCTTAATATTTTTATGGTAGTTGAAATGTCTCTGTTAACCCTAAACCCCTATTTCTTCTATTCGAATGTATTAAGATGAGGCTTGAACTCAATCGTGTTAAGATATTGTGTTTCATTTTAATTAGTGATCTAGTTGTCTTAACAATTTCTTATGAGAGGGTGACATGTTAAAGCTAGCACTGACAGTGAAGGAAAGAAGTTTAAGCTTATATTAACTTGTTCAATTTTTCCACATCTGATTAGGGGTTATTTGGTCATATTAGACAATAATTAGGGACTTGTGTTTAATTATTAGTGATCCTGTGTTGCACGCAAAACTGATGTACTATTAATGACTTTTGGGTTAATGACTTTGATGATCTTGTTGAATATATGGCCCCCTAGACTCGTTTGTGTGATAAATCAATTAAAACCCATAAATCTCTCTAGCTTCTAGAATGGTTAACTTTATGAGGGATAAGTCATCTAATTGTGATTTTACTTGCACGGCCATGTATAAACTTCGACCAAAAGAAAAAAAAATATATGAATAGACTTGACTTATATTTTGAGAGCATTTTACATTCAAAGATGAAAGATTTTCTTTTGTAGTTAAAAGATTTTGGGTCTCTCCACCTACTTTAAGAAATTGATGCTCATTGCTAATTGTTGGCGTGAGTCAACATTCCTATTATGAACAGAATTTATATTTTATTGTAATTATTTAATTTGAGTGGAATTAAGAGATTTTGTGCATATTTCCTATTTGTATCCACTTTGTATATAGTATATATATTCCTCCTCCTTGAGAGAAGAATAAATATATCAGTTTAAACTCTAATTATTTTGAGTCTAATAATAAGAATTCATAGCCAACTTCTATCGGGGTCTAGCTTAGTGAAAAAAAGAGCATTAATTTGTAGACTGGTAGTTTCATACTAGAACCTCATAGAGTCATGGCACCTTAATAGTGTGTTTGTTAGAAAACCCCTTTTTCACTTGTAGTTTAGACTTTTTTTTTAAAAAAAAATTCATAGGCTACATCACTTCTTCGTGTCACAAAGCAACCTTGGAATATTTAAGGCCCGTTTGATAATGTTTTTAGAGAGCATTTTTAGAGAATGTTTTCATAGAATGAAAATGAGAAAATGAAAACGCATTTTCAGAGAAAAAAAAAAACACGTGTGGTAGCTTGGTAGCTTGGTTGAAAACTATTTTCAAAGAACAAAAACAGTGAAAACACGTCTGACAGTAATATATGAAAATGACAAAAACAATGAATATGTAACTTTAATTAAAATGCATTATGTTTTTTTTAATACAACATTATGTAATCAATATGTGAGTTAAAAAAAAAATTACTATGTATATCTATATCTATATATATAAAGCAAAAGGCAGAGAATGATGAAACATTCAAAATACTAAAATATGTCATTGGTTAATGTAAACATTAAGAATTAAAATTATTAATTAAATAAGGATAATATGGTAAATTCACACTTTTTCATATTAAAAAAAAATAAAATAAGATAATGGATCCTATTTTTATGGAATACAACTACCCATTATATTTTTTAATTCTAAAATACATTTTAATTTTTTTTAAAATTTAAAATTAAAAACAAAATCAGATAATATAGGTCCTACCTTTATAAAACATAACTACCCATGTTATCTTTTCTTAATTCTAAAAATAAAATAAAAAATAAAACCAATTATCACATGCGTGAGCATGTTGCAAGGGGCTAGTATATATAAAGCAAAAGGCAGATAATGATGAAACATTCAAAATACCATAAAATGCCCTTGGTTAATTCAAACATTAAGAATTGAATTATTAATTAAATGAGGATAATATAGTAAATTCATATTTTTCATATAAAAAATAAAATTAAAAACAAAATCAGATAATAGGTCCTACTTTTATGGAACATAACTACCCATATTATTTTTTTTAATTCTAAAAATAAAAAATAAAATAAAATAAAAAACCAATTGGCACACGCGTGAGCATGTGCCAAGGGGCTAGTTATTTGTAAAAAGTATTTTTTTTAATCATCTAAAAGAATATCATTTAAAAAATAGAATAAAATTCTAAAGTATAAAACTAGAATTATCTTTTAAAAAAAAATTAAAATGAAACATCAACCCAACCTTCTCTTTCACTCTTTGCAAACCCACCCCAATTCTATCTCCCCCCCCTTTCCTCCGTGTTTTCTGTTTTTGTCAACCGAACAGGTTTTTTGTTTGTTTTTGTTCTCTCAAAATGAAAATGGGCTCACAAAACATAAACGAACGGGGAACCAGGCAGGTTTCCTCTTTGCGTGTTGTTCTTAGGCCTTCTACTGCACCAACGAAAACAATGGACACTACACAGATAATGTATTATAAATTTTAGGTTTATAGTGGGTAGACCATTTATTACAAAATCCAAAAGACAAAAGGAAAAAAAGTGCGACTATTTTTTAAATTTTATATTCTTCACATATGTGTATGATCTTAAAATATTTCCCTTCACTTTCTATTTAATTCTCAATAATCTTATGCAGACTCAAATAAATCGAACAGTCGATGTGAGATTTTAACTTCTTCATATATGTGTATGATCTTAAAATGTTTCCCCTAACTTTTTCTTTAATTCTCAATAATCTTATGCAGACTCATATATGTGCAACCCTAATTTTTCTGATATCGGATGATATTATTTGGTCCTTTTGTATTTACTGGTGCAGAAATTTACCATCCCTGCTTTAGCAAAATGGTTGTCTCCCCTGGAGCTATATATGATAATATAATACTCTTAATTAATCATTTTAACTCTATACGCATGCAGTATTTAGAACATGTCACCATCTCAACTATCCAGAAGTCTTTAGATGACTCATACTGTAACAAGTCTTAATTCTCCATTAATGAAATTTTAAATATAGAGACCTGCTTTCCCAACTAAAAAATCTCATCTACATAATGAAACTATAACAAAATCTGCATTATTTAACCCAATAAAATGGAAATAGATTCTCATGCAAGACTGCATTCAACAAAATCATCACAATAAAAAATTACATACAAACCTGTATTTTCAACAAGATGAGGCAGATCTATTTTAAATTCCTTCACGGGTTCTTTCTCTTATGCATGAGCTCGAGCACCTTTGGAGATGAATCTGATCACCTGGCTCTGCTAGACTTGAAGAAAAGAATAACTGAAGATCCTCTGCATATCATGAGCACATGGAATAGTTCCATCAATTTCTGCAGCTGGGTTGGCGTTACATGCAACCATTCCAACAAAAGAGTCGTGACTTTGAACCTGGAAGCTCAAAAGTTGGCAGGCTCCCAACCACCTTCTATAGGAAATCTTACTTATCTCACTGGAATTAACTTGATAGACAACAACTTCCATGGTGAAATTCCTCAAGAAATGGGACGTCTACTGCGCCTGCAATATCTCAACCTGACTTCCAATTCCTTTGGTGGGAAAATTCCAAGCAACATATCTCACTGTACACAGCTGAGAGTGCTTGATGTTGGTTCCAATAAGCTTATTGGGTCCCTTCCGGATCAACTCAGTTCATTGTTAAATTTAACTCATCTATGGGTTGATGAAAACAATCTCACTGGAACTTTCCCAGATTGGATAGGAAACTTTTCTTCTCTGTATGCTATTTCTCTTGCCCACAACAATTTTCAAGGAAACATACCGAATGAGCTCGGGCGCTTAACAAGCTTGGGAAGATTTGTAATTCCAGGGAATAAATTTTCTGGTATGGTTCCTTCTTCAATCTATAATATATCCTCCATATACTATATCACTGTTACTGACAACCAGCTGCATGGAGAGCTGCCAAAAGATGTGGGGATCACTCTTCCTTATCTCCAGATATTTGCTGGTGGTGTCAACAAATTCACAGGTAAGATTCCTGTATCCTTGTCAAATGCTTCTAGACTTCGAAAGCTTGATTTTGCTGAAAATGGTCTCACTGGGAAACTCCCAGCTGAAAATTTTGGAAGCTTGCAAAGCTTATCTAGACTGAACTTTGATGACAATAGACTGGGAAGTGGAAAAACTGGTGACCTGAATTCTCTCAGTTTCCTTGCTAATTGTACTAATCTTGAGGTGTTGAGTTTTAGCCGAAATCGTTTTGGAGGAGAATTGCCAGAGTCCATATCCAACCTCTCAACAAAACTTAGAATTTTTACAATGGGGGGTAATTTGATACATGGAAGCATCCCTATCGGCATTGCAAATCTTGTAAACTTGATCAATCTAGGAATGGAACAAAACTACTTTGGTGGCAGTCTCCCTGATGTAATTGGCAAGCTTCAGAAGTTACAGGGATTGTATCTGTATCTTAACAAGTTTTCTGGGCCAATCCCATCCTCCCTAGGTAACTTGACTTCAGTAACAACGCTCTTAATGGAGGGTAATAGGTTTGAGGGAAGTATACCTCCAAGCCTGGGAAACTGCCAAAGCTTATTGATACTTAACCTTTCTAGTAACCAACTAAGTGGCACCATACCTAAAGAGGTTGTTGGGCTTTCATCCCTTTCAATTTGTTTGTCCATGTCTAACAATTCTTTGACTGGTCCACTACCATCAGAAGTGGGTGAGTTGGTAAATCTCTCGGAGCTAGATGTATCAGGAAACAACTTATCAGGTGAAATCCCCATAACCCTTGGCAGCTGCACTAGTTTGGTGAGCCTGCATTTGGAAGGTAATGAATTTGAAGGAAACATTCCTGAAACTCTGACAAAATTAAGAGGCGTGGAAGAAATAGATATTTCACGCAATCACTTATCTGGGAAAATTCCTGAATTTCTAGGTAAGTTTAGAGCTCTTAAGCAACTCAATCTTTCTTATAATGATTTTGAGAGTGCATTGCCTGAAGAAGGAATATTTTCAAATGCCAGTGGTGTCTCAGTTCATGGAAATAATAAACTGTGTGGTGGCATCCCACAATTACTTCTACCTGTATGCTCTAACAAAAAGCCTCATTCATCTCAAGGATTACTTTCCCCAAAAGTAGTAATTCCTGTAACTTGTGCAATTGCATTCATTGCCCTATCATGCTTTATTGCTGCTTGTAGAATGGTGAAAAGGTCAAGAGGTCCACTTTTAACTTCACATTCCTATGGGGATTGGAAATTAGCCGTCTCTTACTTAGACCTCGCTCAATCAACCAACGGGTTCTCTCTTGACAATCTCATTGGTTCAGGAAGTTTCGGTTCTGTGTACAGAGGAGTACTCTCTAGTAATGGCATGGTAGTTGCTGTTAAGGTATTAAACCTTAACCAAGAAGGAGCTTCCAAGAGTTTCATTGATGAATGCAAAGCTTTAAGAAGTATAAGGCACCGCAATCTTCTCAAGATCATAACCGCATGCTCAAGCATTGACAACCAAGGTAATGAGTTCAAAAGTCTAGTTTCCGAGTTCATGGAAAATGGAAGTCTAGACCAGTGGCTGCATCCAAGAGATGATGAACAATCTCAAAGTAAGAGATTGAGCCTAATCCAAAGACTAAATGTTGCCATAGATGTTGCTTCTGCATTAGATTATCTACACCACAATTGTGAAACATGCATTGTTCATTGTGACTTAAAGCCAAGCAACGTTCTTCTTGATGAAGATATGGTAGCCCATGTTGGTGACTTTGGTCTAGCAAGGCTCCTTTTGGAAGCATCAAATAATCCCACGAAATCTCAAACCATGTCAGTTGGGCTAAAGGGTTCCATAGGCTACATTCCTCCAGGTATATGAAGTTTTATAATCCTCATTTTTTTTTTCTATTCCTATTAACATATTATTAAAGAAAATTGAATGTGACATCCTAATGTATGTGTCAATTGACAGGAGTATGGAATGGGAGGCCAAGTTTCCATACTTGGGGATGTTTATAGCTATGGGATACTGTTGCTAGAAATGTTCACAGGAAAAAGACCAACGGATGACATGTTCAAAGATGGTCTAAGCATTCACCAATTCACAGCCATGGCTTTCCCTGACCATGTCATGGACATAGTTGAGCCTTCATTGCTCTCTGAAACAGATGACGAGAATGATGAAGATGACGATGATGACAACAAATATGGAAATCGCATAGAAGAAAGACAAGTAGCAGGATATAAAGATCCTGGCCCAGTCAAAGCAAAAAGATTGGTGGAATGCTTGGATTCGTTGATGCAAATAGGGCTCTCATGCTCTGCAACGTCACCAAGATACCGGATGTCTATGGATGTCGTCGTCAACAAAATGAATGCAATTAGAGACTCATATCTCAATTTAAGAAGAAGAAGAAGAAGATCGAAAAGTACAAGATAGGCTAAGTTTGTTAACTAATCTCAATACCCTCATCTACATGCCAGAAATCTTTTGATGAAGGATATTATATGTATCAATCTGTGTGAGATCATGTGAGGTTGAATTCAGCATTTTATATGGAAACAAAAATAAGGGAAGAAGGTTTTATTTCTTCTATTCAAATATATTAAGACAAGGCTTGAACTCAATCGTGTTAAGATATTGTTTTATTTTTAATTAGTGATCTAGTTGTCTTAACAATTTCTTATGAGTAGAAGGCCCAAAAACAACACACACAAAAGAAAAGAAAAAGAAAAGAGGAAACCCGCCTGGTTCGGAAATATTCCAAGGTTGCTTTGTGACATGAAGAAGTGATGTAGCTTATGAATTTTTTATTTATTTTTAATACAAGTGATAGTCTAAACTAGGGGTGTCATTTTAAACTGAAAAATCGAAAAATCGCAAAAATCAACCGACAATTTATCGCAATGAAACCGCAATCGCGGTAAACCGAACCGCATTTGCGGTATTAAGAACCGAACCGCATTTGCGGTTGCAGTTGTGGTATTTGATTTTCAAAACTTGCGGTTACCACAAACCGCAAAGTATAGCCACATGAATGATGAAGTTGAATTTTACAAGGAAAATGGAACATATGACAACTTGTAAGTAATTAGTTTATTTATGCTAATGTTATTTATGCTTCTTCTTATAATAAAATGTACTAAACTATGTTGTTTTATTTGTAGATAACATTGGTGCTCAAACAACACAACGGGGTTCTTCAAATCCACTCACCACCAACACTTGAGTTTGTAACTTAGTTTGTAACATTGGTGCATTGCATTTTCCTTTTAGTTTGTAACTTTAATTAACTTTGAATTGGATTTTTCTTTTTTGTTGTAACTTTAATTTATTTTACTTTGCATTTTCCTTTTGGTTTATAACTTTAAAGGATTTGGAATTGGAATGCTTGAGAAGTTTAACTTTAATTGGAATGCTTAGAATTGTAACTTTAATTTTCTTAGGTTGTGAATGCTTGAGAAGTTGAAGAGATTGTGAATTTATATATGTTTGAGAAATTGAGGTTGTGTATTTATTTATTTAGGTTGTGAATTTATATTTTTGTGAATGCTTGAGAACTCGCGGTTTTAAATGCTAATTCATGTAATCGACCGCATTTTATGCAGTTTACCGCATTTGGTTTCAAAATTACCAAACCACAAATAGTCGGTCAGTTTGCGGTTTGAGTAAAAATTCGCGGTTATCGAACCGCAACCACCCCTAGTCTAAACTACAAAGGGGAGGAGGGTTTCTAACAAACTAATTATTAAGGTGACATGACTCCATGAGGTTTGATATGAGACCACCAATCTACAAATTAATGCCCTTTTATACTGGGCTAGACCCCGATAGATGTAGCCTATGAATTCTTATTATTAGAAGTGAGCATCAATTTCTTAATAGTAGGTGAAGAGACCCAAAATCTTTTAACTACTAAAGAAAATCTTTCATCTTTGAATATAAAATACTCTCAAAATATAAGTCAAGTCTATTCATATATTTTTCCTTTTGGTCAAAGTTTATATATGGCCATCCAAGTAAAATCACAATTAGATGACTTATCCCTCATAACCCCTCATAACCATTCTAGAAGCTATAGATAGATTTATCACACAAACGAGTCTAGGGGGCCATGTATTCAACAAGATCATCAAAGTCAATAACCCAAAAGTCTAAAAGTACATCCGTTTTGCGTACAAGACATGATCACTAATAATTAAACAGAAGTCCATAATTATTGTTTAATATGACCAAATAACCGAACCGAACTCCTAATCAGATGTGGAAAAATTGAACAAACCAGAAAGGGTCCTTAATATAAGCTTAAACTTCTTTTCTTCACTATCAGTGCCAGCTTTAACATGTCACCCTCTGCACCAGCGAAAACCATGGACACTACACAGATAATGGAGAAAAACTTTTCTGGCACAGGGATACCAAAGTCAGCATCCGCGTCAGTATCTCCTGACAGTTGTCAAACACTTCCACTTCTATTTTTTCTTTTTCCACGCCTGCTCCATCGTCCTTGTTCATCTCTGCAACTCAAAGTCCTCTTCTTCTATCTCGTCTCTCCCTCTATTTCTCTCTCTTCTAACCGAGTCTTCCTTTCATCACTACTGCTCTTCCCTGCAACTAAAATCCCCTTTCTTCTCTCTAACTCAAAAAAAAAAAAAAAAAAATTTCACGTCTGCTCCATCTGTGTTCCCTTTGCAACTTAAAACCCTTATTCTTCTCTCTCATATCTCACCTCCTATCTCTATTTTCTCACCAACTCTCCTTTTCTTTCTATCTCCCAACTCTCTTCATCAGTTATCACTCCCTCTCTGTTTTCCAATATGAAGCTTACCATATATAATAGAAGAGATTCAAAGAATAATTTAACCAATTATAAGAAACCCATTGCAATTCTAAGAATGAAGAAAAGGAGAATTTTTAACCCTCAGTGAGATGTGAGGTGTGGCTCCTACAAAGAAAACACTATTACACATGAAAATAAAAATACTTGAGGTGTGGCTCCAGTATTGACACGCGAAAAGAGAAAGAGAGAGCATCAGTGAGATGAGAGAGAAAGAAAAGGGATTTGAGTTCCAGGGAAAGAGAGGGAGAGATGAAAGCGAGACTCGGTTAGAAGTGAGAGAGAGTTGATGAGAAGAGAGAGAAAGAGATGAGAGAGAAGAAGAGAGCTTTGAGTTGCAGAGGGAAACAAGGACGGACGATGGAGCAGGCGTGAGAAAAAAAAAATAGAAGCATCGAAAGAGTTTGACAACTGTCAGGAGTCAATTGGCTTGGGATACTGACGTGAATGCTGACTTTGGTATCCCCGTGCAGGAAAGTTTTTCTCCAGATAATGGGTAGACCATTTATTACAAAAACCAAAAGACAAAAGAAAAAAAAGTGCGAGGATGGAAATTTTTATACAAATTTATAAATAAACCCAATCTTATATATGTATTTATAAAAAATCCAAATACTATTTAAATATAGAAACACACCCAAAATTAACCCCAAAGTCAACAATTGTATATTTTTTGGGTGTGTTTATAAATATGTTTTGAGTGTGTGTAATAATGGGTTTTGGGTGTGTTTATAAAGTGTTTTGAGTGTTGGGTTTTTTTATAATTTCAGCTCCATTTTGGGTGTTTTAGTGAAACTTCCAAATTTTTATAGTTTTTATATTTTTCACGTATGTGTATGATCCTAAAATATTTCTCCTAATTTTTCCTTCAATTATCAATAATTTTATGCACTCCCAAATAAATTGAACTGTCGATGTAAAACTTTATATTCTTCACATATGTGTATGATCCTAAAATGTTTCACCCAATTTTTCCTTCAATAATCAATAATCTTATGCACATCGATTTTATGTTCTTCAACAATATTGAGCTGTATGGGGATTTGATATGATATTATTTGGTTCTTTTGTATTTACCGTACCATACTTTAGAATTAGACATGCCTTTTCTATGTACAGAAATTATAAAACTGTTAGCAGAATGGTTGCTATGGGAGCGATTTCCGTCCTACTAGAATATTCGCCCAAGATTCTTTCGTCTTCTCCACTTCTCTTTCTCCCTGCAAAACAAATTGGAGCAAAATGACCACACCTGGGGGGTGTTGGCCAATCTGATGTCTAAGTTAGGTTTGGTGTTTCAAGAAAAACCAAGTGGCCGGAGTCGTGTGTGGTGGCCAGAGCCTTGTGTGAGAAAGAGAAAAAATTTGGCGACTAGGGTTTGTGAGGGATAACTTATGCAAAGTTTAAGTAGGAATTTAGACGTACATTCATCCTTGTGCGTAGCAAAGTATTTATAAGGGGCTTCGAAGGCTAGGCTTTCAAAGTTTGTGAGATTGGTGGGGTTGGTGTAATTGGTGAGGTTGGTGTGGTTGGTGAGGTTGTGTATTTAGGGATAAGGCGAGGATCAAATACATTGAATTAGGTAACCTCCCAATTAATTCAAGTAACTCCCAATTAAGTTAGGTAACTCCCAATTAGGTCAAATAATCCTCAAATTAATTGGCCTAATTATTTGACCTAGGGTGAGATATTTTGCTTCCACAGTTGCCTCTATGATCTGGAAATATCCTCAAGAAACTTTCGCTGCAAACTATGAGCAAAATGGTTGTCTCCCTTAGAACGTGTCACCATCTCAGTTATCCAGAAGTCTTTAGAAGACTCATACTACAACAAGTCTTAATCTTTAGAACATGCGTCACCATCTCTGTGGGAGCGATTTTCCCACTAGAATATTCACCTACTTCAGATTCATTCGTCTTCTCCGCTTCTCTTTCTCCCTGCAAACAGATCGGAGTAAAGGACCACACCCGGGGTGTTGGCCAAAGGCCCTCAATGCCTAAGTTAGGTTGGGTGTTTCAAGGAAAACTGTGTACGGAGCCGTGTGTAGTGGCATGAGCCTAGTGTGAGAGAGAGAAAGAATATGGTGGCTAGAGTTCGTCAGAAAAGAATTCAGATCGTACCTCAATCCTTTTGTGCGTGAGCTGGTATTTATAGGGAGCCTCGAAATTCAATGAGGTTGGTGGGGTTGGTGTAGTTGGTGAGGTTGGTGTATTTAGGGATTAGGGATTTAACTAAATCCCTAATTAAGGCAATGATCAAATACATCCAATTTGAATTATGTAACCTCCCAATTAATTCAAGTAACTCCCAATTAGGTTAGGTAACCCCCAATTACTAGGTCAAATAATTTCCAAATTGATTGGCCTAATTATTTGACCTAGGGTGAGATATTTTGCTTCCACAAATGCCCCCCCAGCTTCTGCAGATGGCACATGGTGGCGTGGAGGTGGTGTGGATTAATTTTTGGCTGTCCACTTACAACTTGACTTCTTTCTGTGACTTGGGCTCTGAATGGAGGAGGCTTTTGACTTGCCATTGGTCTTTGACTTATAGTTCAGTCTATTTATGCTGAGGCAAAACAGGTGGCTTGTTCTTTGGAAATGTGATGATGAAGCTGCAATGGAGGAAGACAACGCCAAAGTGGTGCAATCGACAGTTAGAGTCTAGGCGATGGGAGAAAGGTAAGGCGGTGAGGCACTGAGCAGATGGTCTGGTTGAGCAGAGGAGGTCAAGTGCAAACACAGCGATTGAGATGTGATTGACTAAGGGTCATTTCTTTGTCAAGTCCTCTAGTAGATGTAGTTCGTTTTGCTATTTTGAAATTTTCTTGTAAGTGTATGTCGAGGACATAGCACTTGAAAGAGACCCCATTGAGTTTGTATTCATGAAGTAGCTTGATTGTATGTCTACTGTCGATGAGTGTAGTCCGTTTGGCCTACGTCCGGAGACGTGTCGATGAGTGTGGCCCGTTTGGCCTACGTCTAGATACATGTCGATGTGTGGCCCGTTTGGCCTACGTCCGAGATGCGTTCTGCGAGTGTGGCCCGTTTGTAAGATCCTACATCGACCAATGCGGAGAGGGGTGATGTGCTTATATGTGCACACCCGCATCCATCTAGCACGAGGCCTTTGGGAGCTCGCTGGCCAGTTCGGATTCAGAACCCAAGCTCGAGTTGGGGCTAGAGCAATCCCGGGATGGGTGACTCCACGCTGGAAGTTGCTCGTGAGCTCCCAGAAACAAACCGTGAGGCGAGAGGGGGCCGGCGGACAATATCGTCTTCTGTGGTGTCACGGTGTTTCCCGACACAATTAAGAGCCACTCTGCGTGTGGTGCGAGTGTCTTGCAGCGAAGGCCACGTGTCTTGGGCTCGGGAGAATGGTGGAAGGTAAGATCCCACATCGACCAACGGAGAGGGTGATGTGCCTTATATGTGCACACCCGCATCCATCTAGCACGAGGCCTTTTGGGAGCTCACTGGCTTCGGATTCTTAGGAACTCCGGTTAAGCGAGTAGTGGGGCTAGAGCAATCCAGGATGGGTGACCCATCGAAGTTGCTCGTGAGCTCCAGAAACAAGCCGTGAGGGCGCAGAGGGGGCCCAGAAGATAATAATATCGTCTTCAAGTGGCGGGCCGGTCCGATGTGACAATTGTTTGGCCTCGTCAGGAGATGAGTCGGCGATGAAATGCTGTTGGCCTCACGTCCCAGACGTGTTGATGTATGACTGTTTGGTTTCGTCCCGAGGCGTGTCGGCGATGAGTGGCCTTATTTGGCCTACGTGCGGAGGCGTGTCGATGTGTGACCCGTTAATTTAGCCTCGTCAGGAGGCGTGTCGATGTGTGACGTTTGGCTTCTACATCCAGAGATGTGTCGTGAGAGTGGCCTTAGTTTGGCCTACGTCCGAAGACATGTCGATGTGTGACCCGTTTGACTTACATTCGGAGACATGTCAATGTGTGACCCGTTTGGCCTACGTCCAGAGATGTGTCGATGAGATTGGTCCGTTTGGCCTAAGTGTCCGGAGACGTGTTGATGTGTGACCCATTTGGCCTATGTTCGGAGACGTGTCGATTGCATTTGTGAACATTCCATTGGAAAGAAAAGCTTGAACTTGTATTGATATTCGTGTGAGTACATTGCTTTATTGAACAAAAGAGATGAGTTGCAGAGTAACATCAAAAATAACTTGTCTTTAATGGAGGTGAGGAAGGCTCGCACCTGGAGCAGCCGAAAGTGGGCGAAGAGCTTCATGGATAGAACCTCCGGAGGTGATGGGCATTCCGTTGTCTTGGAACTTCATTCCCTTAAAAGATTATGCCAGGGATCGTCTTCCATGAAGTGGTAGGAGGTGACGACGGAGACCTCACGCTTGTAAACGCTGCATGATCTCTCTCTTCGCTCCCGGTGGTCGATTTGGGCCCTTTAGAGTCCTGCTAGGATTGTGTTGATCCGTATGAATTTTTCTTGGAGTTCGTGGAAGCCAAGGTTCGTCATTTTGATTTGTTGGATGGCTCCTGCGATGAATTCGTCTGCAATGACCATCTTCAACCAGTTCTTCGAGGTGCTTTTTCCAAACGAATCAATCATTTGTGTAATGACCGAAACTGCCCTTCATGGAATTCACAATATCTACTGGTATCCTTCTTGGTTAGGTTTTCCTTCAAAGGCGATGGTTTCTTCAACCAAGGGAAGTATGTTCTTTACTTAGGCCAGGATCTAGTGTATCGGGATAGTGAACCTGGTAAGGTTCTCGGCAAATACTGGAGCATCTTTCTTAGGTTGTAACTTGCGCTTGCCTCCATCATTGTTGTTTATCCTACCGTTCCTTTGGTTTGCTCGATCAACTGGTTGATCGGCTTGCTCGGCAGCCTTCTTTGCGGCGATCTAGTCATCGTCCCAAAGTGTGTAGCGCTCTGCTGTCGTAAAGACTTCTACCAGCGTACATGGCGGGGAGAGATGGTCGCTCCCCAAAGGTATAGCTTGTGCTCGATTAGCAAGCCCTTCTTGAAAGCTGATGATGCAACTTGGTCATTGCATCCTATAATGTTTACCTTCTCAGCTTTAAACCGTTTGAGATAGTCTCGAAGAGACTCGTCTGTCTTCTTGTGCAAAGGTTGAACAGGTGGTCTGCATGCTTTCTGACTATCTTGTAGGAGGTGTACTCTTTTGTGAAGATAAGGTCTAACTCATTGAAGTTGCCTATTGACGCTGGCGGTAGAGTATGGAACCAATCTTGAGTTGCTCCTTGTAGAGTCATCGCGAACACTTTACACATCAGGATTAAATCTGCTCAAATTGTATAGGATCATGGCGCTCTTGAAGTGCCTCAAATGGCTCTCAGGGTCAGAGTCCCCTTTGAAGTGTGTAAATGAAGGCGTTGAGAATCGCCGAGGGGCGAGCTAATCTGCTCAATTTCAAAGCGGTGAAAGGTGTAGTGTTTGCATTCGGTCGATCTCTTTACGTAGTACATCTTCGAAATTTCCGTCGGTCTTCAAGTCTCGAAGTCGGTCATTCACAAGCTTCTCTACGTCCTCCGCATACATTGCTGGTCGGTCTCATTGGCGACATTGGTTGACCTCCTCGCCGGGTCTGCGATGGTCGACCTTCTCATCTGCAATACCGCTTAGGCGGCGTGTTGGTAGACTGCACTGCGAGAGATTCTCAGAGCTTGTCGGCGAGAATCGACTCTTCGAGGGCGGTGAGCAGCGGCTCCTTTCTTCATTATCCTCAAGTTGTGATGGTCGTCTGGCTAACCTCCTTGGGGGCCTAAATGTGCGTGGATGTCAAGTCGTGGGCCTAGCCTTTCGCGCATGTTGTTCCTCAAACTCAATTTGCTCTGAAAGTGTGACTTGCAGATGCTTGCGACAAGTTACGTCGGCATGCCGATCACGTTGTTGTCCTTCGCCTTGTCGCCTTCTCCTGCTAGACACTGCTTGGTACCCGAATTGAGCTGCCTTCTTTGGTGCGTTCGTCCATCCTTCTCTCTTCGCCCGTTTGTCCAAGGCCAAGGTTTTGAGCCAAACTTATTTGGTTAAGGAGCTACCTCATCAAATTGCTTTAGTCGTCCATTCTCTCGAGCTAGATGGTAACCGAGGTTGCCGCGACTTCGTGGATCAGGAAGGAAAAAAGTGCGTGGAGCCCAATTGCACACGGGCTAGGGCTTCATGTGAGGTGTACACAGGAGCATGTATCGAGCATGGAGGCAATGGAGAGAACGCTTGAAGTTGCTCCAAGATCGGGCCTAAGGGCGGTGGTAATGAGCCCACCTTGATGGGGAATCCACACATGTTCGCCATGGTGGCCATGCGCAATGGTCTCAATCGCGAGTCCGTGGGTGGCAGTGGTGAGAGGTGGTGGTGCCACCATGTCAATATCGGGATAGTGGTTGGAGTGGCTTTGGGCCATCGCGGATTTAGCCATTACGACGGTTTTGCCTCTCATCTTCTTGCTTCCAACCATGGTTGTTTGGAAGGCTTCTGCTGATTGGAAAATAGGAGGAACGACTTGAGCACGCCGCTGAGTATAACTCATGCTCAATGAAAGCACCAATTTGGGGAGCGATTTTCTTCCCACTAGAATATTCGCTAAGATTCCTTCATATCTTCCGCTTTTCTCCATGCAAAATTTATCGAGAAAAGGATCACACCGGAGTGTTACAAAGGCCCGATGCCTGTTAGGTTGGGTTTTCAAGGAAAACCAAAAATGGTCGTAGTGTGTGGTCTGAGCCGTGTGTGTGAGAGAGAGAGAATATGGTGGCTAGAATTTTAAAGAATTCAGACGACCAATCCTTTGTGCGAGCTGGTATTTATAGGGCCTCAAGCAGGTTGGTGAAGTTGGTGAGGTTGGTGTATTATATTAGGATTTAACCAAATCCCTAATTACAAGTATGATCAAATACATCCAATTTGAATTATGTAACTCCCAATTAATTCAAGTAACTCCCAATTAGATTAGGTAATTCCAATTAGGTTAGGTAATCTTAATTGGGTCAAATAATTCCCAAATTGATTGGCCTAATTATTTGACCTAGGGTGAGATATTTTGCTTCCACAATCTCAACTAAAAATCTATTCTCCATTAATGAAATTAAAAATATACACCTGCTTCCCAACGAACTATCTCATCTCCATAATGAAACCAGAACAATAGAAACAGAGTTTTATGTAAGACTGCATTCAACAAAATCACAATAAAAAATACATACAAACCTGTATTTACAGAAAGATGAGGCAGATCTTTTTAAATTCCTTCACGTAATGGGCTTTCTCTTACGCATGAGCTTGAGCACGTTTGGATATGAATCTGATCACTTGGCTCTACTAGATTTGAAGCAAAGAATAACTGAAGATCCTGCATCTCATGAGCACATGGAATGGTTCCATCAATTTCAGCTGGGCTGGCGTTACATGCAACCATTCCAACAAAAGAGTCGTGACTTTGAACCTGAAGCTCAAAAGTTGGTTGGCTCCATACCACCTTCTATAGGAAATCTGACTTATCTCACGGAATTAACTTAATAGACAACTTCTTTCATGGTGAAATTCCTCAAGAAATGGGACGTCTGCTCCGCCTGCGATATCTCAACCTGAGTTTCAATTCCTTTGGTGGGAAAATTCCAAGTAACATATCTCACTGTACACAGCTGAGAGTGCTTGATGTTGGTGTCAATAAACTTATTGGGTCCATTCCGGATCAACTCAAATCATTGTTGAATTTAACTCATCTATGGGTTGATGAAAACAATCTCACTGGAACAATCCCAGATTGGATAGGGAACTTTTCTTCTCTGTATGCTATTATTATTTTTCAAAACAATTTTCAAGAAAGCATACCAAATGAGCTCGGGCGCTAACAAGCTTGGGAAGATTTGTAATTCCAGCGAATAAACTTTCTGGTATGGTTCCTTCTTCAATCTATAATATATCCTCCATATACTATATCACTGTTACTGACAACCAGCTGCATGGAGAGCTGCCAAAAGATGTGGGGATCACTCTTCCTAATCTGGAGATATTTGCTGGTGGTGTCAACAAATTCACAGGTAATATTCCTGTATCCTTGTCAAATGCTTCTAGACTTCGACAGCTTGATTTTGCTGAAAATGGTCTCACTGGGAAACTCCAAGCTGAATTTTGAAGCTTGCAAAGCTTATCTAGACTGAACTTTGATGACAATAGACTGGGAAGTGGAAAAACTGGTGATCTGAGTTCTCTCAGTTTCCTTGCTAATTGTACTAATCTTGAGGTGTTGAGTTTTAGCCGCAATCGTTTTGGAGGAGAATTGCCAGAGTCCATATCCAACCTCTCAACAAAACTTAGAATTTTTACAATGGGGGGTAATTTGATACATGGAAGCATCCCTATCGGCATTGCAAATCTTGTAAACTTGATCAATCTAGGAATGGAACAAAACTATTTTGGTGGCAGTCTCCCTGATGTAATTGGCAAGCTCCAGAAGTTACAAGGACTGTATTTGAATCTTAACAACTTTTCGGGGCCAATCCCATCCTCTCTAGGTAACTTGACTTCAGTAACAAGGCTCTTCATGGAGGGTAATAGGTTTGAGGGAAGCATACCTCCAAGCCTGGGAAACTGCCAAAGCTTATTGATGTTTAACCTTTCTAGTAACCGACTAAGTGGCAACATACCGAAAGAGGTTGTTGGGCTTTCATCCCTTTCAATTTCTTTGTCCATGTCAAACAATTCTTTGACTGGTTCACTACCATCGGAAGTGGGTGAGTTGGTAAATCTCTCGGAGCTAGATGTATCAGGAAACAAGTTATCAGGTGAAATCCCCATAACCCTTGGCAGCTGCACTAGTTTGGTGAGCCTACATTTGGAAGGTAATGATTTGAAGGAAACATTCCTGAAACTCTGACAAAATTAAGAGGCGGAAGAAATAGATATTTCACGGAATCACTTATCTGGGAAAATCCTGAATTTCTAGGTAAGTTTAGAGCTCTAAGCAGCTCAATCTTTCTTATAATGATTTTGAGAGTGCATTGCCTAAAGAAGGAATATTTTTAAATGCAAGTGGTGTCTCAGTTCATGGAAATAATAGACTGTGTGGTGGCATCCCAGAATTACTTCTACCTGTATGCTCTAACAAAAAGCCTCATTTATCTCAAAGATTACTTTCCCCAAAAGTAGTAATTCCTGTAACTTGTGCACTTGCATTCATTGCCCTATCATGCTTTATTGCTGCTTGTAGAATGGTGAAAAGGTCAAGAGGTCCACTTTTAACTTCACATTCTTATGGGGATTGGAAATTAGCCGTCTCATACTTAGAACTCGCTCAATCAACCAACGGGTTCTCTCTTGACAATCTCATTGGTTCAGGAAGTTTCGGTTCTGTGTACAGAGGAGTACTCTCTAGTAATGGCATGGTAGTTGCTGTTAAGGTATTAAACCTTAACCAAGAAGGAGCTTCCAAGAGTTTCATTGATGAATGCAAAGCTTTAAGAAGTATAAGGCATCGTAATCTTCTCAAGATCATAACTGCATGCTCAAGCATTGACAACCAAGGTAATGAGTTCAAAAGTCTAGTTTCCGAGTTCATGGAAAATGGAAGTCTAGACCAGTGGCTGCATCCAAGAGATGATGAACAATCTCAAAGTAAGAGATTGAGCCTGATCCAAAGACTAAATGTTGCCATAGATGTTGCTTCTGCATTAGATTATCTACACCACAATTGTGAAACATGCATTGTTCATTGTGACTTAAAGCCAAGCAACGTTCTTCTTGATGAAGATATGGTAGCCCATGTTGGTGACTTTGGTCTAGCAAGGTTCCTTTTGGAAGCATCAAATAATCCCACGAAATCTCAAACCATGTCAGTTGGGCTAAAGGGTTCCGTAGGCTACATTCCTCCAGGTATATGAAGTTTTATAATCCTCATTTTTTTTTTCTATTCCTATTAACTGTATTATTAAGAAATTGAATGTATACATCCTAATGTATAAAAATAATTGACAGAGTATGGAATGGGAGGCCAAGTTTCCATACTTGGGGATGTTTATATCTATGGGATACTGTTGCTAGAAATGTTCACAGGAAAAAGACCAACGGATGACATGTTCAAAGATGGTCTAAGCATTCACCAATTCACAGCCATGGCTTTCCCTGACCATGTCATGGACATAGTTGAGCCTTCATTGCTCTCTGAAACAGATGACGAGAATGATGAAGATGACAACAAATATGGAAATCGCATAGAAGAAAGACAAGTAGCAGGATATAAAGATCCTGGCCCAGTCAAAGCAAAAAGATTGGAGGAATGCTTGGATTCATTGATGCAAATAGGGCTCTCATGCTCTGCAACATCACCAAGAGACCGGATGTCTATGGATGTCGTTGTCAACAAAATGAATGCAATTAGAGACTCATATCTCAATTTAAGAAGAAGAAGAAGAAGATCGAAAAGTACAAGATAGGCTAAGTTCGTTAACTAATCCCAATACCCTCATCTACATGCAAGAAATCTTTTGATAAAGGATATTATATGTATTAATCTGTGTGAGATCATGTGAGGTTGAATTCAGCATTTTATATGGAAAAATTAAGGGAAGAAGGTTTTATTTCTTCTATTCAAATATATTAAGACAAGGCTTGAACTCAATCGTGTTAAGATATTGTTTTATTTTTAATTAGTGATCTAGTTGTCTTGAACAATTTCTTATGAGTAGAAGGCCCAAAAACAACACACACAAAAGAAAAGAAAAAGAAAAGAGGAAACCCGCCTGGTTCGGAAATATTCCAAGGTTGCTTTGTGACATGAAGAAGTGATGTAGCCTATGAATTTTTTATTTATTTTTAATACAAGTGATAGTCTAAACTACAAAGGGAAGGAGGGTTTCTAACAAACACATTATTAAGGTGACATGACTCCATGAGGTTTGATATGAGACCACCAGTCTACAAATTAATGTCATTTTATACTAGGTTAGACCCCGATAGCTGTAGCCTATGAATTCTTATTATTAGAAGTGAGCATCAATTTCTTAATAGTAGTTGAAGAGACCCAAAATCTTTTAACTACTCAAGAAAATCTTTCATCTTTGAATGTAAAATTCTCTCAAAATATAAGTCAAGTCTATTCATATATTTTTCCTTTTGGTCAAAGTTTATATATGGCCATCCAAGTAAAATCACAATTAGATGACTTATCCCTCATAACCCCTCATAAGAGCATCCACAGTGGGGGGTGTAGATTCGGGAGTGTAAAGCCACTTTTACATCCCCTTTACACTTCCGGGGGGTGTAAATTCATTTTTTGCTCCAATGGGAAAAGATGTAAATCTAAGATGTATAATTGTTTTGTTTGTCTTAATTCGTTTTTGTATTAAATTTGTATTTTGTGTTTACTTTATAAAATTAATTTTTTTTGTATTAGGTTAATTTTATTTTTTCAAACAAATGGACCTAAAAATATTTAAATTCGGAGAAGATATGATTTCATTCAAAAAAAAATCGTTGGATTGTAAAGTACCTAATAGGTTAAAGAATAGAAATAAATAAAAAACCTAAAAATTAAAATCCAATATAAATGCTGTTTGGAAGTCTAAACGACCTCAAAAGCCAAAAATCCACCCTATGTGTAGTGAGTATGATTCGTGACGTCGTTCCCTTTTTGGGAAGGTATCATGGACCCCAATCGGAGCTCGAATGCTAAATCTGTAAATTCATATTACATCATTTTTCAATTTTTCATTCCAATAATTATGCCAATTTTTTTCAGATTAATTACAGTAGCTGTAGTCCCAGACGTTTATGCTGACTTTTCTTCTCTTTTCTCGGATGGGTCCTTCCTGCAAGGGATATAAATTTGGATGTAAATATACATTTTATTTTATACCTCAAAGGTGGTGATGTAAATTTACATCCTTTTACACCTCCCCATTGAAGACGATTCCGGTGACTCAGGGTGTATATTTAACATACACTCATATACATCCCCTATTGTGGATGCTCTAACCATTCTAGAAGCTAGCTAGATAGATTTATCTAGGGGTGGTTGCGGTGCCTCGGTAACCGCGAATTTTTACTCAAACCGCAAACCGACCGACTATTTTTATGCGATTTGGTGATTTTTGAAACCGCAAACCGAAATGCGGTCGGTTACCGTGAATTATCGGTTTAAAACCTCAAGTTCTCAAGCATTCACAAAAATATAAATTCACAACCTAAATAAATAAATACACAACCTCAATTTCTCAAGCATATATAAATTCACAATCTCCTCAACTTCTCAAGCATTCACAACCTAAGAAAATTAAAGTTACAATTCCAAGCATTCCAATTAAAGTTAAACTTCTCAAGCATTCCAATTCGAAATCCTTTAAAATTACAAACCAAAAGGAAAATGCAAAGTAAAATGAATTAAAGTTACAACAAAAAAGAAAAATCCAATTCAAAGTTTATTAAAGTTACAAACTAAAAGGAAAATGCAATGCACCAATGTTACAAACTCAAGTGTAGGTGGTGAGTGGATTTGAAGAACCTTGTTGACAGGACCCGTCCCGAATTTCAGAACCCGGCTAACCTCATGAGACCCGGCATCCCACCCAAGCCGGGTTCACTCCTTAAATCTACGCCTCATTTGCCATAGAGGATTAAGGGCACGAGACTTTCACAAATTTCGCAGTCTCCCCTATAAATTGAACATTTCCCCAAAATTTCCACCTGCATAAAACGCATTTTATAACCCAACCGGCAGCATGCACAATACAATCTCATGCAATTTACATAAATGGCCTCCGGCCTTCAACTGATTCTAGCAAAACTGCCCACAAGGTTCTTAAAATAACTTAATGCATTAAACATGCATATAGCAATTTCAAAATCTACTCACGCGCACCTTCACTCACTTAGTCCCCAGGACAAGCCTCAATTCAACCAAGTTTTGGGACCAACAACGAGGTCCAAACCAATCCCAATAAGACCACCTAAGTGGGGTCTAATATGTGGCTGCACCTAGTAACTTCAGGCTGCCTACGTACCCTACTAAGGGATCGCCACACGTAGCTCTTTCATATCTATCCTGGCTCCTACTAATAACACAAAAACCAATACCACCACACAATTACATACATTCAAATATTTATCCATCGCAACCCATCAAACACAATCACAAGATCACCCTCATACGACGGGACGACCCGCCTCGATGGGCCTGCAACACGCCGCTAATCCAAAGACGCCGCGGCGACTCACCACCGGGCCTCGCCATTCTCACCACCTCACACAACCATATCTCTCATACGCCGGACGCACCACTGTCAGATGGGGCCTCGCCAACACGCCGCTAATCCAAAGACGCCGGCGACTACCACCGGGCCTCGCTACATTCTCACCACTCAACATGACCATATCTCCTCATACGCCGACGCACTGCCACGTGATAACTGGCCAACACGCCGGCTAATCCAAAGACGCGCGCGACTACCACCGGGCTCGCTACATTCTCACCACTCACACAACCATATCTCCCTCATACGCCGACGCACCCGCCACGATGGGTCCCAACACGCCGCTAATCCAAAGACGCTGCGACTCACCACCGGGCCTCGCCACATTCTCACCAGCCTCAACATGACTCATATCTCCCCATACGCGACGCACTGCCACGATGGTCCGCCAACACGCGCTAATCCAAAGACGCTGCGCGCGACTACCACCGGGCCTCGCTACATTCTCACCAGCCTCAACATGATCACAATATGGGGGGGGTACGTGGGGTAGTGCGTATAGCACTGTAAGCTAACATTCGATCGCTTTATTTACTTTTAAACATCCATACAATTAATTATATAACATATAAATTCTAAACTTATATAAACCTCCACAAATAAAGCATACCGTAAACTCCCCCATTTAATTTCACTAATTTAAATCTTAAGCTCACAGTCTCCGTTTCGCTCAACAACGCTCGAGACCTGTCACTAAGGTCATTCTAGCCCTCCTGGGATGGTAGACTACAAGGAAAGTCTAGCGGTCAACCCAGGGTCAAACTACCCAAACTTGGTCAAACGGGCCCGCGGGGTCCACGACCTCCAAATCATGATCCGACAGTTCCTATAGGTTCTACAAAGTCCAGGACACACGTCCTGCAAGTTTGGTCCAGATCGGACGGTCGGATCGCTCACGATCGCACGATCGGACGGTCGCTAAAACCCTAACCCTAGGGTTGGCATTTTCGGAGTATCCGGGACTCCATTTTACGATCCGTCGAATCCTACACGATCCTGGTAATACCTAGATCAACATATAATAATTTCAGGACCATCCAACGGTCCAAACCTAGCGAACCCGGAAAATACGCAATATGCGATATCCGTCGGAACCCTAACGGTATCCAAAATGAGATCCGAGCACACCCACGCGCCGCAGACATCGAGGATCACAATGGGACAGAATTTCGCCTACGAAGCTCACGCGCCGCGCACACGCACGGGCGGCGCAAGCTGGGTGGGTGTCAAAGCGTTATATCGCATCGACGCTTCTAAACCTCCAAATCAGGAGCCAAGACTCCTACCCTAGGTAATACACCTAATTTGAGTCACTTTTGTTCTGGACGACCCCAAAATCGACCGAAGTGGCCGGAATCGCGATCGCAAAACCGCCGAATTTCAACTCGTAGATCGAGCTACCTAGCCTCAAAATTTATGAAATCCTACCCAACCATCAGCTAGAGCATGCGAAGGGATGAATTTCCATACCTTCATTGCCAAAAATGGCGGTCGGACGATGAGAACGAAGCGCCGGCGTTTGGTTTCGAAGCAAACCGGCGTTTCTTCAATTTTCCGCGAACCCCTGCGGCGGGTCAACGGCGAGACCCTACTGGGTAGGAAGAGGACGGCGTCCGCTTATTTTGGTACCGCCCCGCGACTTTGGTGGCGGACGAGAGCGCCGGGTTATTAAACGCGGGCGCGTTCCACCGTCGCGAAACCGAGAGAGAGAGAGAGGAGACGCGGGCGAGAGAGAGAGAGAGAGAGACGGGGCATTTCCGCCTTTAACCAAAATCCACTTCCAAATATTTACGACATGCCACCGAGCTTCTTCCTCACCATATTCTCTCACATAACTCCGATTCGAGCCTACTACGTGTCTACAACTCATCTCACCGTGCTCTACGCAACGGTACAACCGAATTCCCAAATTCCTTCCGGGTGCAAGAAAATGACCAAAATACCCTTATCCCACGGGTAATTTCTCAATTCCACTTAAATTAATTACACATGGGATAAATTTGGGGTCGGGGTGTTACACTTGTTGTGTTGTTTGAGCACCAATGTTATCTACAAATAAAACAACATAGTTTAGTACATTTTATTATAAGAAGAAGCATAAATAACATTAGCATAAATAAACTAATTACTTACAAGTTGTCATATGTTTCATTTCCTTGTAGAATTCAACATCATCATCCATGCGGCTATACTTTGAGGTTTGCGGTAACCCCAAGTTTTAAAAATCAAATACCGCAACCGCAACCGCAAATGCAGTTCGATTCTTAATAACGCAAATGCGGTTCGGTTTACCACGATTGCGATTTCATTGCGATAAATTATCGGTTGATTTTTGCAGTTTTTCGATTTTTCGGTTTAAAATGCCACCCCTAGATTTATCACACAAGCGAGTCTATGGGGCCATATATTCAACAAGATCATCAAAGTCAATAACCCAAAAGTCTAAAAGTACATCGGTTTTGCGTACAAGACATGATCACTAATAATTAAACAGAAGTCCATAATTATTGTTTAATACGACCAAATAACCGAACCGAACTCCTAATCAGATGTGGAAAAATTGAACAAACCAGAAAGGGTCCTTAATATAAGCTTAAACTTCTTTTCTTCACTATCAGTGCCAGCTTTAACATGTCACCCTCTGCACCAGCGAAAACCATGGACACCACACAGATAATATACTATAAATTTTAGGTTTATAGTGGGTAGACCATTTATTACAAAAACCAAAAGACAAAAGAAAAAAAAGTGGGAGCATGGAAATTTTTATAGTTTTTATATTCTTCACGTATGTGTATGATCCTAAAAATGTTTCTCCTAATTTTTCCTTCAATTATCAATAATTTTATGCACTCCCAAATAAATCAAACTGTCGATGTGGAATTTCATATTCTTCACATATGTGTATGATCCTAAACTGTCGATGGGGAGTTTCATATTCTTCACATATGTGTATGATCCTAAAATATTTCCCCCAATTTTTTCTTCAATTATCAATAATCTTATGCACACTCAAATAAATGGGAGTGTCGGTGTAGGGCTTTATATTGTTGTTGAGCCGCATGAAGATTTTATATGATATTATTTGGTCCTTTTGTATTTACCATACCATGCTTTAGACATGCCTTTTCTATGTACATAAATTATAAAACTGTTAGCAGAATGGTTGCCTCCTATGAACTTTTGATGCAAACTATGAGCAAAATGGTTGTCTCCCCTGGAGCTATAAATAATAATATAATACAATCATTTTAACTCTATATGCATGTAATTTTAGAACATGTCACCATCTCAACTATCCAGAAGTCTTTAGATGACTCATACTGTAACAAGTCTTAACTTTAGAACATGTGTCACCATCTCAACTATAAAAATCTATTCTAATGAAATTATTAATATAGACCTGCTTTCCCAACTAAAAATCTGATATAGAAAAAAGATCTGCTTCCCAACTAAAAATATCATCTCCATAATGAAACTAGAACAAAATCTGCATTAACATAGAAACAGAGTTCTCATGTAAGACTGCATTATTTACAGAAAGATGTGGCAGATCTTTTTTAAATTCCTTCACGGGTACGGCTTCTTTCTCTTATGCATGAGCTTGAGCACCTTTGGAGATGAATCTGATCACCTGGCTCCGCTAGACTTGAAGAAAAGAATAACTGAAGATCCTCTGCATATCATGAGCACATGGAATGGTTCCATCAATTTGGTTACATGCTACATGTGACGTTATTAAGCAACAAAGGTTTCAAACGAAAACCTTGAGTAACAAGAAATCTGGATTCCACCAGGAATTAAAAGGAATTCTCTTAGGATAATTTTATTAAAATCTGAGATGATAAAAACGTTCACCAAATCTGTCTAAATACACATCTCTCAACCCTTGAGCTGCTAGGGAAGTTATTACATTAAAACTGAAAAACAGAATGTATTCCGAAAATTAACTACGAAACTTTGAATGCAGTTTTAGAAGGCCAAACGACCTCAGGATGCCAAAATCCATCATACATCACAGCAAATCTATGAGTTTGACTCGTGGCGTTGTTCCCTTTCCGAAATAGTATTTTGCGTCCTAATTGAAGCTCGGACGACAAATCTGCAAATTCCTGCTACGTCTTTTTTCTAGCTCAACCACGATAAAATCCGCAATTTGTTCTACATCAACATGCAACCATTCAAACAAAAGAGTCGTGACTTTGAACCTGGAAGCTCAAAAATTGGTAGGCTCCATACCACCTTCTATAGGAAATCTGACTTATCTCACCGGAATCAACTTGATACACAACTTCTTTCATGGTGAAATTCCTCAAGAAATGGGACGTCTGCTCCGCCTGCGATATCTCAACCTCAGCCAATTCCTTTGTGGGAAAATTCCACTAACATATCTCACCTGCATACACCTGAGAGTGCTTAATGTTGGTTCCAATAAGCTTATTGGGTCCATTCCGGATCAACTCAAATCATTGTTGAATTTAACTCATCTATGCGTTAGTGGTAACAATCTCACTGGAACAATCCCAGATTGGATAGGGAACTTCTCTTCTCTGTATGCTATTAATATTTTTCAAAACAATTTTCAAGGAAGCATACCGAATGAGCTCGGGCTGCACAAGCTTGGGAAGATTTGTAATTCTTGGGAATAAACTTTCTGGTATGGTTCCTTCTTCAATCTATAATATATCCTCCATACACTATATCATTGTTACTGAGAACCAGCTGCACGGAGAGCTGCCAAAAGATGTGGGGATCACTCTTCCTAATCTGGAGACATTTGCTGGTGGTGTCAACAAATTCATAGGTAATATTCCTGTATCCTTGTCAAATGCTTCTACACTTCGACAGCTTGATTTTGCTGAAAATGGTCTCACTGGGAAACTCCAAGCTGAACATTTCGGAAGCTTGCAAAGCTTATCTAGACTGAACTTTGATGACAATAGATCGAAGTGGAAAACTGTGACCCGAGTTCCTCTGGCTTCTTTGCTAATTGTACTAATCTTGAGGTGTTGAGTTTTAGCCGCAATCGTTTTGGAGGAGAATTGCCAGAGTCCATATCCAACCTCTCAACAAAACTTAGAATTTTTACTGACAGGACCCGTCCCGAATTTCCCAGAACCCGAGACGAACCCTGCGGAGACCCCGGCATCACCTCCATGCCGGGTCTACCTTAAATCTATGTCCTTGTTTACTGTAGAGGATTAGGGCACGAGCCTTCCTCAAATTTCGCAGAACTTCAGAATTGAACATTTCAAAATTTCCACCTGCATAAAACACATTTTATAACCCAACCGGCAGCATGCACAATATAATCTCATGCAATTTACATAAAGGGCCTCCGGCCTTCAAATAATTCTAGCAGAATTGCCCACAATAATTTTAAAATAACTTAATGCATCAAACATGCATATAACCACTTCAAAATCTATTTATGCACACCTTCACTTGCTCACTCCACAGGACGAGTCTCAATTCAACCAAGTTTCGACCAACAACGCAGGTCCAAACTAATCTCAATAAGACCACCTATGGGGTCTAACTGCGGGCTGCACTAGTAACTTCAGCCGTCACGCACTTACTGGGATCAAGCCACACGTAGCTCTTCAGATCCATCCCGCCCTAATATCAAATAAACCATTACCGCCACACAAATACATATTCTAGGATTTATCCATCACAACTCACCAAACACAATCCCAATATCACCCCTCATACGACGGACGACCCGCCCTCAGATGGCCTGGCCAACACGCCGCTAATCCAAATACGCTGGTTACTCACACCGGCCCCGCCACATTCTCACCAGCCACACAATCACATCTCCTCATACGCGGGACGCACTCCGCCACGCAGGTCTGTCAACACGCCGCTAATCCAAAGACGCTGGCGATTCACACCGGGCCCGCTACATTCTCACCACTCACACAATCATATCTCCTCATACGCCGGACGACCCGCCACATGGTCCGCTAACACGCTGCTAATCCAAAGACGGGTGACTCACACCGCCCAAGCTACATTCTCACCAGCCTCACTAACCATCTCCTCATACGCCGGACGCACCGCCACGTGATGGTCCTGGCCAACACGCCGCTAATCCAAAGACGTGTGCGACCACACCGGGCCGGCCATTCTCACCAGCCTCACACAACCATATCTCCTCATACGCCGGACGCACTGCCACGTGAGGGTCCGCTAACACGCCTAATCCAAAGACGCTGCGACCACACGGGCTCAACATTCTCACCACTCACACAACCATTTAGGGGGGTAAGCGTGATAGCACAGTAGTGCCAACATCGACGCTTTATTTACCTTTATATATCCACACAATTAAATATATAAAATAAAATTTCTACTCTTATACAAACCTCAACCCTGGTATAGCACCTGATAATTCCACCATTTAAAACATATAATAATATTCTAAATTCGCATAACAACCATTTAACTCAACAACGCTCAAGACCTATCATTAAGGTCATTCTAACCCTCAAAGAAAGGTAAGACTATCTCGGAAGTCTCACGGCCACACCAGGTCAACGGACCGCGGGGCCCACAACCTCCAAATTCCGATCTGACAGTTCCTATAGGTTCTACAAGGTCTAGGACACACGTCCTGTAAGTTTGGTCCAGATCGGACGGTCGGATCGCTCACGCTCTCACGATCGCACGATCGACGGACAATACAAAACCCCAACCGTAGGCTGGCATTTCCGGAGTATCCGGGACTCCATTTTACGATCCGTCGAATTCTATACGATCCTGGTAATACCTAGATCAACATATTATAACTTCAGGACCATCCAACGGTCCAAACATAGCGAACCTGGAAAATACGCGATATGCGATACCCGCCGAACTCTAACGGTATCCAAATGAGATCCGAAAGCACACCCCACGCTGCGACATCGAGAGGATCATAGTGGGATAAAATACTCACCATAGGCCCACGCCACCACACACGCGCCGCTTATAGCGGGCAGCGCGTAGTGTCCAAACCAATCGCTGAAAACTTCCAAATCGAGAGCCAAGACTCTACCCTAGGTAATACACTCTAATTTGGGAGTCACTTTTGTTCTGGACATACCCCAAAAACTGACGAGGTGGCCGGAATCGCGATCGCAAACCGCCAATTTCAATTCGTAGATCGAGCCATACTTAGCCTCAAAATTTATGAAATCCTACCCAACCATCAGCTAGAGCTCGAAAATAGGTGAGAAACCATGCCTCACTTGCCGGAATCGTGGTCGGACAACGGAGAACGAAGCCGCGCCGGTTTCGCGAAACCGGCTGTTTTTCGATTTTCCCACAAATCCTGCTGGCCAATATATGAGCAGACCCTACTGGGTAGGAAGAGGATGGCGTCACTATTTTGGTACTGGGCCTGCCGACTTTGGTGGGTTTGGACGAACGAACGGCGCGCCATGGTGCTCGCTGCGAACCTGCAGGAGGGAGAGAGGGACGCGCGGAGAGGGAGAGAGAGAGAGAGAGAGAGAGAGAGAGAGTGACGGGGGCAATTCTGTCTTTTTAACCAAAAATCCATTTTCCAAATATTTACGATTATGCCACTGAGCTTCTTTTGATCATATCTCTCTCGTTACAACTCCGATTCGAGCTCACTACGTGTCACGGACTCATCTCACCGCGGTTTCACGCAACGGTACAACCGAATTCCCAATTCCTTCCGTAAGAAAATGACTAAAATACTCCTATCCCACGGGTAATTTCTCAATTCCACTTAAATTAATTAAACATGGGATAACTTTGGGGTCGGGGTGTTACATTTACAATGGGGGGTAATTTGATACATGGAAGCATCCCTATCGGCATTGCAAATCTTGTAAACTTGATCAATCTAGGAATGGAACAAAACTATTTTGGTGGCAGTCTCCCTGATGCAATTGGCAAGCTCCAGAAGTTACAGGGATTGTATTTGAATCTTAACAAGTTTTCGAGGCCAATCCCATCCTCCCTAGGTAACTTGACTTCAGTAACAACCCCTTCATGGAGGGTAATAGGTTTGAGGGAAGCATACCTCCAAGCCTGAGAAACTGCCGAAGCTTATTGATGTTTAACCTTTCTAGTAACCGACTAAGGGGAACCATACCTAAAGAGGTTGTAGGGCTTTCATCCCTTTCAATTTGTTTGTCCATGTCAAACAATTTTTTGACTGGGTTCACTACCATCAGAAGGGTGGGTGAGTTGGTAAATCTCTTGAAAGCTAGATGTATCAGCAAACAACTTATCAGAAATCCTCAGAATCACTGCAAGACACTAGTTTGGTGAGCCTACATTTGAAGGTAATGCTTTTGAAGGAAGAATTCTCAAACTCCGCAAAATTAAGAGGCTTGGAAGAAATCGATGTTTCACGCAATCACTTATCTGGGAAAATTCCTGAATTTCTAGGTAAGTTTAGAGCTCTTAAGCAGCTCAATCTTTCTTATAATGATTTTGAGAGTGCATTGCCTGAAGAAGGAATATTTTCAAATGCAAGTGGTGTCTCGGTTCTCATGGAAATAATAAGCCTGTGGAGGCATCCTAGAATTACTTCTACCTGCATGCTCCAGCAAAAAGCCTAATTCATCTCAAGGACTACTTTCCCCAAAAGTAGTAATCCTTATAACTTGTGCACTTGCATTCATATCTCTATCATGCTTCATTGCTGCATGTAAAATGGTGAAAAGGTCAAGAGGTACTTCACGTTCTTATGAGGATTGGAAATCAGGTGTCTCTTACTTAGAACTCACTTAATCAACCAACGGGTTCTCTCTAGACAATCTCATTGGTTCAGAAGTTTTGCCTCAGATACAGAGGAGTACTCTCTAGTAATGGCATGAAGTAGTTGCTATTAAGGTATTAAACCTTTAACAAGAAGGAGCTTCCAAGAGTTTCACTGATGAATGCAAAGCTTTAAGAAGTATAAGGCATCGTAATCTTCTCAAAATCATAACTGCATGCTCAAGCATTGACAACCAAGGTAATGAGTTTAAAAGTCTAGTTTCCGAGTTCACGGAAAATGGAAGTCTAGACCCGTGGCTGCATCCAAGAGATGATGAACAATCTCAAGGTAAGAGATTGAGCCTGATCCAAGACTAAATGTTGCCATAGATGTTGCTTTTGCATTAGATTATCTACACCACGATTGTGAAACATGCATTGTTCATTGTGATTTAAAGCCAAGCAACGTTCTTCTTGATGAAGATATGGTAGCCTATACATGTTGGTGACTTTGGTCTAGCAAGGTTCCTTTTGGAAGCATCAAATAATCCCACCAAAACTCAAACCATGTCTTAGTTGGGCTAAAGGGTTCCATAGGCTACATTCCTCCAGGTATGAGTTTTTATACTTCCTCATTTTTTCTATTCCTATTAACTAATTACTAAAGAAAATTAAATCTCTATTTATATATATATTTTTTAAAATTATATACATCTCTATATTTTTTTTATATTGGAGAAGAACTATTAGCAAAATTTTATATAAGATATAAACTCTGAAGGTCAATTTACTGTGACATCCTAATTTATGTGTTGAATGACAGAGTATGGCATGGGAGGCCAAGTTTCCGTACTTGGAGATGTTTATAGCTATGGGATACTGTTGCTAGAAATGTTCACAGGAAAAAGACCAACTGATGACATGTTCAAAGATGATCTAAGCATTCACCAATTCACAGCCATGGCTTGTCCTGACCGTGTCATGGACGTAGTTGAGCCTTCATTGCTCCTTGAAACGGATGGTGAGAATGATGAAGATGACAAATATGGAAATCTCATAGAAGAAAGACAAGTAGCAGGATATAAAGATCCTGGCCCAGTCAAAGTGAAAAGATTGGAGGACTGCTTGGATTCATCGATGCAAATAGGGGTCTCATGCTCTGCAACATCACCAAGAGACCGGATGTCTATGGATATCGTTGTCAACAAAATGAATGCAATTAGAGACTCATATCTCAATTTAAGAAGAAGAAGAAGAAGAAGAAGATTGAAAAGTGTAAGATAGGCTAAGTTTGTTAATTAATCTCAATACCCTTATCTATATGCAAGAAATCTTTTGATAAAGGATATTATATGTATCAATCTGATCATGTGAGGTTGAATTCAGCATTTTATATGGATAAAAATAAGGGAAGAAGGTCTTATTCCTTTCAAGCCTTTAACACTACCCTGTATCTGAACTTGGTTTTTGATTTGCTCATTATTTGAAAGAGATAATGCTGATGACACATACGGCAATGACATACAACAAAACGGAACGACGCTTATGAATGTGGTTGTCAACAAAATGGATGCAATTAGCACATGCCCTGCTTTTGCCGAAAACCTGGATATGCAGTGACACTGCAGCAATGAATTATTGAATAGAGAAGGCAGACCGATCCGCCATGAGCAAGGAAAATTAAGTGTTCTTTTTCACCAAAACTATCTGCAAGTTTAGTTTCAGTTCAGTGGACTAATATACTAAAGCGCAATACAACTAGACACTGTTCTTAAGCATAGTATAATGACGAAAATGCCCCTTCTTTTATCGTAGCCTCCCGCTTTGTTTTATCCTCAAGACATTAAATTGTCGAAAATGCCTCCACTAAACCTCCTTTCTCTTCCCTTTTTGCCTGCACTATCTCTGATCTCTTCCGCTATAATGTTTCGCTCACGAGAGAAGGCTTCCATTTCCACCATTTCAACTAAACCTGGTTACCGGGTTGGGGCAGCTATGGAAGATCCGTGTTCACCGCTCTGTGTGCATGAGGGCCACGATTCGCTTGAAGAGGCGCGCTGCGGAATCCAGCCGCCTTCCGCTTGAGTGGCTGATTTTCTGTTTGCCTGTGATTATAGAATTGTGTGTAGAGTAAAAATATACTAGCTCTTGTTTATTCCGACGGGAAAAAATGCCAATATATTTGTGTGTAGAGTAAAAATATTGATAACGAAAGTGAAATGTGCAGAGAAAGATAAGGAGGAAGAAAGCTAGAGAGAGAACACATGAATTTCTAAGAGAATTTTACTGGTTGTATTTTCTTAATGAACAATTACTGTACATACCAGCTTTATACAATTGCTTAACAATTCCTAACTCGACTACACGATATACACGTGATCTATACATATAATATGTCGACTAGACATGTACAAATATCATTCCTCAAACCTAAATGGTTCCCCAATCTAAGATTAATACAATGTTTGAGAAAAATAGGACTATGAAGACCTTTGGTAAATACATCAGCCACTTGTTCTTCAGTTGGTATGTATTGAACAATCAAGTCTCTTCTTTGAACTCTCTCGCTGACAAAATGAAAATCAATATCCAAATGCTTGATTCGTGAATGATAAATAGGATTAGAACTAAGTGCAATAGCTGATAAGTCATTGCAAAGGCAAAACAGTTGTCGTAAGGCATTTAACTTTAAATCTTGCAATACCTGTCTTATCCAAGCTATATCACCTGAGGTATGTGCCAAGGATCTATACTCACTCTGTTGAACTCCTAGCCACAGAGGTTTGTTTCTTGGATTGCCATGAAATTGATTAGACCCAAGAAAACCACAACCTGTAGTAGATCTTCTCGTATTCACATCTCCCCTCGCCTAATCTGATCACTAAAAGCATGTAATTGCAAGGACCAGAGAGAACTTCAATCCATGATCTAGAGTGCTCAAGATATCTCGAGTATCCTTTTAACAAGTAACCAATGAAGGTCTGAGGAGCAGCCATGTATTGGCAAACAGTAATTAACGGTGCATAGGATAAATCTGGTCTGTAAATGTTAAACATCAGAAATGCCAACAACATCGCTGATATAACAAGGGATCGATAGAAGAGTACCTCGCATCGCAATACTTGAGTGTGTGGCTTACTAGAGTTGAATGGTCCAGAACTCATGCCTGCTTTATGTAGAAGGTCTTTAGCATATTTCTTCTGACTTACAAATATATCACTCTCTGCATTATAATCAATCTGTAAACCCAAGAAATAGGTAAGCTTTCCTATGTCTTTCATTTCAAAAACTGCACTCAGTTCCTATCAACCACTTCTTGAATACAAGATGCCTTGGAACCTGTAAGAATTATATCATCCACATATAAAAGAAGAATGACAATATCAGATCCAGTATGCTTGACAAACAAACTTGGATCAGAATGAGAAGATTTGAAACCAATAGCTCGTAAATAACCAAAGTGAATTTAGCATTCCAAGCCCTTGGAGCTTGCTTAAGACCATAAAGAGATTTCTTTAATTGACACACAAACTCTGGATGTGCAGAATCTTCAAAACCAGGAGGTTGCCTCATGAAAACTTCTTCTTCAAGATCTCCGTGTAAAAAAGCATTTTTAACATCTAACTGTCTTAAGGACCATTTGTTCATAGCAGCAATACTCAAAATTAATCGAACTGTAGTATGTCGAACGACAGGACTAAAAGTCTCACTAAAATCCAATCCAGCCTCCGACTAAATCCTTGAGCTACTAGACGAGCCTTATGCCTAGAAACAGTCCATCTGAGTTTCTTTTAATCCTGTAAACCCACTTACTGCCAACAACATTTTTATGGCATGGTTTTGGAACTAAAATCCAAGTACCGCATGTGTAATGCATCAAGTTCTTCCCCGATAGCTTTTATCCATACTCGAGATTGAGAAGCTAACTTATAAGTTGCGTGCCTGCCCATCAGAAAGAAGGAATAGAGGTATAATAACATTGATAATCGTAAAAGGCTTTCACAAACAATACCATCCTGGACCTCGTAATCATAGGGGATGGGTATTAACAGAACTAGTAGGAACTGAAACATCATCATAGTGAGAGGTAGTTGGTAAAAGCACTTGTACCTTATCATCCCTTAGCACGGGTGCTGGCATAGAAACAAGAGGGACTCAGTCACCAATAGAATCATTACTAGAAGAAGCACGAGAAAGCGGATCATTATTGGAAACTTGGTGAGGGAAAAAGACATCCTGAGATACAGCAGAAAGTTGTAAACTACTGATGGTGATAAACTCATACTATGTGCTGGAGTGGATGAAGACACAGGAATAGAAATAGAAACCAATACCGAGTTACTGAATTTCCATGAGATTTAACTCAAGGCATTTAAGACATTTTATTTACAAAGGAAAACTGTCTCATCATGCAAAACATGTCTTGAAACAACAAATTTACCAGTAAGCATATTAAAACACAAAACTCCCTTGTAACCTTGTGCATAACCCATGAACACACATTGAGCAGTCCTTGGTTGAAGCTTGTGCATTATAACATCTCAAGTAAGGATAAACAGCAGTGCCAAAAACTCTCAGATGTTGAACATTAGGAGCATGACCAAACAACTTAAGGAATGGAGAGTGATGATTCAAAACCTCACTCGGCATTCTATTTATTAGATAAACAGCATGAGCAACAGAATGAACCCAAAACTTTGTAGGAAGTGAAGCAGCAGATAAAAGAGTTATGGCTGTGTCAATAACATGGCGATTCTTTCTTTCAGCCAACCCATTCTGCTGAGGAGTGTGAGGGCAAGACAAGTGATGAGTAACGCCTTTAGAATCAAGAAAGGCAGTGAACAATGTGCTAGTAAACTCACCCCCTCCATCAGTTTGAAATGTCTTAACTTTAGCATCATACTGATTTGTGAGCATAGCATAAAACTTCTTGAAAACTCCAAAAACATTTGATTTATTAAAAATGGGATATAGCCACATAAAACCAGAGATACATTCATCAACAAAATTGACATAATATCTATAGCCATCAATGGATTTTACAGCAGAGGGACCCCATACATCACTATGGATACATTGAAATGGCATAGTGGCTCTAGAATGACTAGTAGGAAAAGACAACCTATGCATTTTGCCTTGTAAACATGCTGAACAGATAGCTGAAGAAAGATCATCAGAAGCAGAAATAGTAGAAGCTTGCAACATTTTCTTTGTAACCTCATTAGTGGTATGTCCTAACCTCTGATGCCACAAGGAAGACTTTATTTTCTGGCCAATGTAAGCTTTATGCATTGAAGAAATTGAAGATATTGTAGACCGAGGAAGCAAAGTGGAATAGGATATAAACCATGATCACTCTTTCCCTTGAGAAGCACCTGATGAGTGACTTTGTCCTGTATCAAGAAACCAGAGACATCAAACACAATATAATGCAGTTGTTATCCTTACAAAGTTGGTGCACGGACAAAAGATTTTCTTTGAGTTGAGGAACATGAAAATCAGTAGGCATTGTAAGCCTAGATGTAGCACCGTGAATATTAGAAGTGCCGATATGAAGTATATTCAGACACTTCCCATTTCCAATCATGACATTTTCTCAAGAACACATGGAGTCACATTTTGCAACTGAGACACATCACCCACCATATGATGTGTGGCTCCACTATCAGCAATCCAGACTTGTTCAGGAGAATAAGTCCAGTCCGGCCATAAAGCTTAAGGAAGAAGGAGGAGCTTGACCTTGAAATGAGTAATTCGACCTGTGATAACAATCCAAAGCAACATGCCCACGCTTGCCACAGATTTGACACTGTGCATCAGAGAAATCAAGATTGAGAATTGGCATGCCTAAAGAAACAATTAACAGTACCGTATGACCCCTTTTATTACAAATCTGACATTCAGGAACAAACTTGGAACCAGAAAATGTGTTATGGCCTTGATAAACAGGTGGAGTAATGCCTCTGAAATTTGGATGAGTAGGAGAACTAAAATTGGCCGTCCACCATTGAACTTGCCTCGACCAAAACCAGTATGAGAAATAGGACGAGGACCAAAAGGCAGCGAAGGAGGTCGAGAAGATGCATTACCAGAATAACCAACATGAGAAGGCGGGGTAGGAAGCAAACCTTGTCCTGAAGACAGAGAGACAGACGATGAACCACCGCAGCTCCCGAACCCTATAGCCGTAAGATGTATGAGGCACAAACAAAGCAGGTAATGAGAGGTAAGTCGAGCCTCAGAGTTTGCTCAAGCAGCCCAAGAATCGAGCACCAAAATCTTTCAACGAGATTGGCGTATGACACGAGCAATCAAGATCGTCTTGATGATGTCGTATTCAGGTGGTAGACCATTTAATGTAGCAATGATAAAATCATCATCAGAAATCTTAGTACCAGCAGCATGTAACTGATCACGCAGATGTTTGAGACGAAGAAGAAATCGCTTCAACGAATTCCACCTTTTGCACACCTGAAATTGCTAAATGATTGATTCTGCACGAGAAACCGACGATAACGATCGGTGAGACTGGTTACATCCTCGCAGTCTTACTACCAACATAACATACCAATTGCTTGCGTCCAATCCTTATAAGCAGCAGTGACTTCCGATGTCACTCCCTCTTCATCAACAATCGCAAATTTGGGCGGAGGAAGAGCAGAGCCATCAAAATGGCCAAAGAGATCGTAACCTTCCAGAACCGACTCAATTTGATAATTCCACTTAAGAAAATTATCATCAGTAAGACGAATAGTAAGCAATCCAAGGAGGTGTTCAATTTTGAGAGAAGATGATGAAGAAGCAGCCATGGCAGAAATCTAGGGTTGTCTGAAACCAGATTTGTTGAATTTGGAGAAGAAAATTCGTTGAAGAAAGAGGACGAAGACATGTATGAGAGAAAAGAACAGAGAAATTGAAGAATCAGAGAAATTGAAGAATTGAAGTCAAAGTGAAAAGTTAGGTTATCAGAACAAGAAATCGAAGATTTGGAAGAGGAAATCGAAAAAAAAATAAAAATTTAGGATTTATCGGGAACAAGAAAAGTTGCAGAATCAATAAGAGATCGAAGAGGATTGGGAACGGAAGCAAGAAAAACAGATCGAACTAGGCTCTTGATACCATGATAACGAAAGTGAAATGTGCAGAGAAAGATAAGGAGGAAGAAAGCTAGAGAGAGAACACATGAATTTCTAAGAGAATTTTACTGGTTGTATTTTCTTAATGAACAATTACTATACATACCAGCTTTATACAATTGCTTAACAATTCCTAACTGACCACACGATATACACGTGATCTACAGCTACAGATAATATGCTGACTAGACATGTACACTCATCAAATATACCATCTTTTCTCCACTAATTTTAGTTTTTGTTCTTTGAGTTTAGCACTGATTCTGCGTTTTTGGTGGTGTAGGGTTATGAGAGAGAATTTTCAAATCTTTGATAACAACGACAATTCAGAGACAGTTGTTTTGGGATTTTGATTGTTTGGGGTGACTTTTGCATAGGTAACTCTTGATCGTATACTCTTTGTTTCAAATGCATCTAGGATCATTTAAACAGCCATCTTCCTGTACCTTTACAGTGTTTTTCTTGACCCAAAACACATAAATTTGAGTAATCTTGAGTGGTTTCTTTCCGTGCATATTTTGCTCAAGCTAATTTTTTGGTTTAATGAAAAGATTGTGCATGTATAAAATACTCAAGCTAATTTCTTCTCCAATTTTTCTACTTTTTCTTCCTTTTTCTTCTTTTTTATTTTTTAGACCATGTTTTTGTTTGATATTTTGCAGGTGGTCTTTTGTTGCTTTGGATAGAGCAATTTGGTTGGTGTTTTTGGTTATGTTAAGCAAGGGGTGAGTTTCTAGGCTGAAATTTCAATTAATTGTTTTAAGTTTTGTGAATAGAGCATAGGAATTAGCTAATGGCATCAATTTACAATTGGTTGGGATAAGTGTGTACCTCTTATTTTTTCTTCAAATCTTTGAAGCCGTTTCAAACTGACCAAGTATTTTTTGAGTTGAAGGGGGGTTTTGAGTTTTCATGGGAGGAATTTCTCCCAGACAAGTACTACTACAGCCCATCCCAATCCATCCTTTGTGAGTATTGTGGGAGCAAATATTTTCGTCTCCAATCTTGGCAAGCCACGTGGAAAAGAAGATTATCTCTTAAATTAATTAATTGAACCAGTTTATCTGGCCAATTAATTAATTGAAATAAATATCTTAATTAATAGGATATTATTTTTATTTAATAAGATAATATAATTAATTCAGATATTATCTTAATAAAGAGAAAATAATATCATTAATTCAGATATTATCTTCAATAAAGAGAAGATAATATCATTAAATCAGATATTATCTTCAATAAAGAGATATAATCAAATCCAACTTGATCCCTGCGAATTTGGGTAGAGAATAAACTCATCATATTCTCTACAAAACCCTAGCCCCGAGGCTCCTATAAATAGACTACTTCATTTATCATTCAAGGTACTTCAAAAAAACCCACATCTAAACCTACTCCTAAACCCGAGAAAAATACCCGAAGCTTTCTCTCCCTCTCCACTCTCCATATTTTCTCCACACGGCTCTGGCCACCACACACGGCTCCGGCAGCTCGGTTCACACCATACATACAACTCCGTACCCTTTACTTAGCTATTGTTTTCCTACAAACACTCGAACTAACTTAGGCATTGGGGCCTTTGGCCAACACTCTCAGGTGTGGTCTATTTATACCAATCTTTTTTACAGGAATCAAGGAAGAGAGATAAGGAAGATCGAAGGTTGAAGGATCTAGAAGCGAATATTCTCCTGTGAGATTATTTGCACAAACATTTGGTACTTTAATTGAGAGCATGAGTTATACTCAACGCGTGCTCAAGGAATCCGTTCCTCCTATTTTCCAATCCACCAAAGTCTTCCAACCAAGCGCACGAAGAGCAAAACCACCGTGATGGCTCAATCCATGACGGCCCAAAGCTACTTCTCCCACGATCCCATGATCGACATGGCGGCTCCACCGCCTCTCGCCGCCATGAACCCGCATCAAACCCTAGCTGCCGCACCTGCCACCCTGCAGATGGAACCATCTGCACCAGCCTCTACCGCCGTACCATCTCAAGGCCCCGTGGCCGGATCTAGCCACCTTCATAGCATCGCCGCCCAGCATGGTGGAACCTCCCATCAAGGTGGGCTCACTACCACCGCCGACTTTGGCCCAATCTTGGAGCAACTTAAAACATTCCCTTCATTGCCTCCACGCTCGACGCACGCCTCCTGCATAAACATCTAATGAAACCCTAGCCTGTAGTGCAATTGGGCTCCGCATTTCTCTCATCCCGATCCACAAAGTCAAGTAGACCTTAATCTGAGAGTTAACCAGCTAACTCAGAGAATGGACGACCAAAACAATTTGATGAGGCAGCTCCTAAACCAAATGAACTCAGGCTCAAAACCTTGGCCTTGGACAATGGGCGAAGAGAGAATAGTGGATGAATGCGCCGATAGGCAATTTGATGGGAACCAAGCAAGTCGAGTAGAAGTAAGTAGACAAATAGATGGACAACAACGCGATCAGCTTGCCGACATGTTACTAGCATCTGCAAGCCACACTCAAAGCAGACGAAGTCTCCCATCCAGATTGAATTTAAGGACCAATGTGCGGGATAGGCTAGGCCTACAACTTGGCATCCGCGCTGCCCAGACCCTCGGAAATGTTCATGAATGGCTAGGCTTCCAGGAGGTCAAACCGACAATCACCGCAATAAGGATTGTGAAGAAAGCCTGCGCTCGCCACGCTCTGAAATATTCACAAAGGCTAAGCCCTAGGGAGGTCAACTTGATAACCTTCACAATGAGAGCGGGAAGAAACGCGCTCCACTACTCATTCTCAAGAACCAATTCTCATCGCCACGCTATAGAAAATCTCTCAGTGTAATCCACCAACACGCCAAGGCAGCAGTGGAAAAAGGTCGACCCTTGCGAACAAACGAGGAAGTTAATCACCTCACCCAAATCATAAAGGTCATCAACGTGACCACCAGCTATGTGTAGAAGACGTTGAGAAGCTTGTGAATAACCGACTTCGAGACTTAAAGATTGGTGAAAATTTCAAAGATGCACTACACATAGAGGTAGACAGAGCAAACTCCTTACCTTTCACCTCTAAAATCGAGTAAGCTTGCTCCCCAAACGATTCTCAATACCTCTTTCAATGCTTCAAAGGGGATTCTGATCCTAAAAGCCATCTAAAGCATTTCAAGAGCCTTATGATCCTCTACAAAGCCGAAGACGCACTAATGTGCAAGGTGTTTGCAATGACTTTGTGGGGAGCAGGCTCAAGACTAGTTCTATACCCTGTCGTCTGGGTCAATCAGCAGCTTCAAGGAGCTTGCTTACGTCTTCACTAAAGAATACACTTCTTATCGGACGATCAAGAAGAACCCTGATCATCTGTTCAACCTGCACAAAAAGCCCGATGAATCCCTTCGAGATTACATCAAGAGATTCAAAGCAGAAAATGCCAACATCGTAGGGTGCGATGACTGAATTGATCAACTCGTCAATTCAACTTCCGGCAATCAACTACTAAGCTTCATGGAAACCCACTCCGGCTACAACCAAATCATGATGCATGAAGACGACAAGGCAATGACCTCCTTCATCATTGAAAGATGTACATATTGCTACAAAGTCATGCCATTTGGGCTGAAGAATGCCAGAGCAACCTACTAAAGGCTGGTAAACAAAATTTTTGAGCAAATCAGCAAGACTATGGAGGTCTATGTAGACGACACGCTAGTCAAAGCTCCCGAGCGAGTAGACCGCATCAAAAACCTTGCCGAGGCATTCACCTACTCAGAAAATACAACATGAAGTTGAACTGAGCAAATGCACGTTTGGAGTCTCGTCTGGCCGATTCCTTGGATACTTAATTGCCCAAAGAGGAATTGAGGCACATCCAAATCAAATCAAGGCTATACTCAACATGAAGTCACCTGCCACAACAAAGGAGAGACAAAGTCTAACGGGTAAGGCGGCGACTCTCAATCGATTTCTCTCAAGATCTACCGACAAGTGCAGGCCATTCTTCAAAGCCTTGAAGAAATGACACAAAGACAAATACGATGACGGGTGTGAAGTAGTTTTTCAAAACTTGAAGACATACCTCACTTCACCTCCCTTACTCTCAAAATCGATACCAGGCGAAGACTTATACATCTACCTGGCGGTGTCCGACTCACCACTACCTTAGCTCTCATCCGATAAGAGTTGGGGCAAAAATTCGGTATTTTACACTTCAAAAGCTCTCCTCGATGCAGAGACTCACTATACAAAAATGAAGAAGCTCATTTTTTCACTTGTGGTTTCCACGAGAAAACTAAGGCCTTACTATCAACCACACCGGATAATTGTCATGACAGAATTTCCTTTAAGATCGATCCTTCACAGGCCCCGACGCTTCTTAGTGACTCATGAAATGGGCTATCGAACTCCAATACGACCTCCTCTACCGATCCGAAGACCGCTATAAGAGCTCAAGCTTTAGCAGATTTTTTTGTAAAGTTTACTCCGACAGCGAAAAGAGAAGCTAGTCACGAAAAGCAAGGAAAAAGCAGGACTACACTTGCCCCACCGATTCGAACTTACCTAACGACATGTGGTAGTTTCATGTAGACGAAGCATCAAATCACAAAGGAGCAGGGGTAGGCATCGTCATAATCACCCTAGGCGGAACTTTGTTGGAACAAGCTATCACACTAGGTTTTTCTGCTTCAAACAACGAGGCAGAATATGAGGCATTGCTTGCAGGATTACGCCTAGCAAAAGAACTGTCGATCAAGAGATTGGCCATCTACTCACACTCCCAGTTGATAGCGAATCAAGCCTCAGGCGAGTACATGGCAAAGCATCCAAGAATGGTCTAGTACCTCAACAAACTCCAAGGAATTTTGAAAGAATACCCTACTTTCACCATCCAACAAGTTCCACGGGCAAAGAACACTCATGCAGATGCGTTGGCAAGCCTAGGATTAGCATTGGACACCCAATTCAGATGCTCTATCCCGGTTGAACACCTTGACCGACCAAGCATAAAAAAAATAAAGCCAATTGACTTAATGCAGATCGATGAAGACCCCAGATGGCAAGACCTCATCATCGACTACTTAGTGAATGGAAATTTGCCAACGGATAAGTCCGAAGCTAGGAAGGTCCAGCAGAAAGCCGCGAGATATTACATGCCAAGCTACAAGCTCATTCGCAGATCATACTCTGGCCCTTATCTCACTTGCATAAAAGACCGTAAAACACTTGAGGTCCTCTGCAAAATTCACGACTACAAGTGTGGCAATCACTCTAGGGGCAGTGTCACTCGCCCAGAAGGCTCTAAACGTAGGCTATTTCTAGCCTACTATGTACCATGACTCCACCGAATATGTCAAAAGATGTGATCGCTACCAACGGTTCAAACCAGTTCCTAACTTGCCTGCCAAGATCTGCCATCCGCAGAACAGTCTGTGGCGTTTCATGCAATAGGCCATTGACTTAGTAGGTCACATGCTAACAACACCTGTCAAGAAAGAAATGATGATTGTCGCCACTGATTACTTTATTAAATGGATAGAGGAAGAAGCTCATCATCTACTAAAGAAGCCGATGTGGAATGATTTATCTGAAGAAACATTATATGCCGGTTTGGCTACCCACAATTGCTAGTTACCGACCATGACTTACAATTCATTGGCAAAGAGATCACCGCCTTCATAAAAAAATATAGGATCAAGCAGGCATCTACCTACCCCGAGATATTCTCAGGGTAATGGCCAGGCCGAGGCATCCAACAAAATAATATTGGATTGTCTAAAAAAGATATTAGAATGCGCCAAAGGAAAATGGGTAGATGAGCTCCTTTGGGTACTATGAGCTTATCGCACCACCAAGCGAAGATCGGGCGAAACCCCGTTTCCCTCACCTAGGGAACTGAAGCGATCATTCCTCCTCACGTTACTATCCCCTTTATAGGCATTGAAGTGGGTAGCATTGAGCAGAACTCTAAGCAGATGAGGCTCAACCTTGAATTACTTGAAGACGAGCGCGAAAAGTCCATTGTCCGAGTCGTCTCATATAAACATCAGTTAAAGTCTTACTGTGACAAAAGAACCAAGATCATACAGTTTTAACCAGGCTACCTTATGCCAAGAAAGGCCTTCATCATTGCACAAAGACAAGGGTCTAAAAAGATGAAACCCAATTAGGAAGACCCTTACTTAATCAGCTGGTCTGGGGATAGAGTAAGCTATACACTTGACACCATGGAAGGGAAGGAGATTCCACGACAGTGGAATGCACCGCCACCTTCGAACATATTATCCATGATGCTTCTTCCTACCTGCTCAGTCCCAAGCGATGGTGGCGTCACACATTTCAAGAAGAGAAGCAACCACGCAAATTCGAATGTGCCACAACAAAGACGGTTGCCCATAAGCGGCTTTCTTGGAGATGCAGGCAACGACTAGAAGTCTATCGAGACGCAGCCCACAAAAAGCGTCCTAAGGGAGATGCAGAGTGTGCGGGAATTTCATAATGGAAGTATTGTTCCTATCCGTTTCCTAAGAGAGGCATGATAGTCACACAATTGGCCATAAAAGCGTCCTAAGAAAGGCGCAGGCGACGACGAAACGTCTATCGGAGACGCGAGCCCGCAAAAGCGATTTCATAAGGGAGACGTTGGGTGCGCTAGGAATTTCTTAAAAGATGTCTCCATGCTTTCTGCAGAAATATCCAAGTTCCTATCCGTTTCTTAAGGGATGCATGATAGTCAAACGATTGCCAATAAGCAACGTCCCTAAGGAGACGCAGACATTTAAAGCGGCATCCTAAGATAGCTACAGGGTGTGCCATGAATTTCCTAATGTTGGTATCTAGGTTCCTATTTGTTTCCTAAGGAGGGCAGGATAGTCATACAGTTGTCCATAAGCAACGTCCTAAGAGAGACGCAGGCAACGATCGCTAACGTTCTAAGCATTCTCTCAAAATGCAATACGCTCAAGTCCTCAAGGGGGACCCTGGCTTTTGCCCAAATCCTAAGGGAAAGGCACAACCAAGACACAAGCCAGTTACTCAAGTAGTTCACAAGACAACATGCAAATTGAAGTTGAAAAAATAACTGAAATTTCCATAATAAGGTGACTAACCGTCCAAGTTCAACAAAAAGAAGATGGTCAAGCAAGACCCATTATTCTAAACAAATAGCAGACTACAAAAGCTGAAAAGAAATAAAATAGTCTTCATATACTCCGAGACACTAGCAGAGATCCTTAATCTGCGGACTTTTGATTCGCTGATCGACCACACTCTCGGTAGCTCCACCGCCTTTGATCCGCCCGTCTACCACCACCTCTTTTTGAAGGAGACGAAATGTTACTTCCCTTTGTTTTTCCAAGGAAAGACTTGAGAAAGTACCAAGATCATCACCTGACGTATTTGATCAACCAGCTTTCAGGCATAAGTGGATGGACTTGATAGAAAGTTCATCTTGAGTATATCGACACGCCCGCATCCCTAACAAGGGTGGACTTGTCCACCTTAGGATCAGCCAGACGTTGCGAAGTGCCTTTCGCCCAGGCAAATGACTCTATTGCTTTCCTAGCCTCTGCCAACCTCACTTCCAAAGGAATTAGCAACGATGAATCCACTCCACGCTTGACTGCTCGTGACTCAGCGGCAGCTGAAATATGATGGTTGGATGGATAAGCAGACCGCCCAGATCAACTTCCACTCTTCGACTGATACAAACGACCCGAACTTTGGAGATGAGCATCTGCACCTCTTTGCTTCTCAACGGGTGAGCTAGACCATGCACGGACTACTTCGCGAAGCAGATCAAGATCTCCAAACTCATCAGCAAGAGGTTTAAGGGGAACATCCCTAATGTTGCGCATTCCACCAATCTTTTTGCTATCTGCACCAACAAGATGTTTGACCCTCGCAGATGATGCGGGAATAACAACTACTTGGGTCTTCTCAGCAAAAGGGAGCTTTGGTTTCTTATTCAATTGAGACACATTCTTCGCCCGTGAAGAAGTAGCTTGAGTTCTCGAAGACTTGACATTAGTCTTCCTCTTTGAACGAGGTTCAGGCAGTGCACTCCTCTTGTGCAGCAGGCGTATCATCAAGGTTCGGACTATCCTACTTCCATCTCTCGACATCCTCAATAGGGGGCAGTCCACCAACTTTCTCTTGATCGTCGCTCAGAGCCACCAGCCCACCGCCGCTCCCAATTGTCTTTGGCCGCAAGTCACGACGACAACCAGCCTGGTCCCACCTAGCTAGTCCTCGCCGCAAAAAAGAGAAGACGAAGAAAAAATTTACGTGCTCGACTAACCTTGGGATGCACAGAAACTCCTCTCTTCAACAAGCAATACAAATTCTCCAAGATCTTTCTCAAGCTAGAAAGTAGAGAAGTTAAGTTTGCGATGTGAGAAACAGTGAAGAGAAGCCTTGTATTTATACAAGTTGGACCACCCGGGTCAAGGAGGAATCGCAAGCTCATTCCTACTAGGAATCCAACTCCAACAATAGTTAGAAGCTACACCAATTGGGAATCTGATCTGCAAAGGACTCGACCTCATAGAATAACGCCGGACACGGTTAGAGAGCCCGAAAAAAATTTCATCTCCTACATGCCACGAAGCGCCATGCAAGTGGGGACATTTGTGGAGCAAATATTTTCGTCTCCAATCTTGGCATGCCACGTGGAAAAGAATATTATCTCTTAAATTAATTAATTGAACCAGTTTATCTGGCCAATTAATTGATTGGGATAAATATCTTAATTAATAGGATATTATCTTTATTTAATAAGATAATATAATAAATTCAGATATTATCTTAATAAAGAGAAGATAATATCATTAATTCAGATATTATCTTCAATAAAGAGAAGATAATATCATTAAATCAGATATTATCTTCAATAAGGAGATATAATCAAGTCCGACTTGATCCCTACGAATTTGAGTAGATAATAAACTCATCATATTCTCTACGAAACCCTAGCCCGAGGCTCCTATAAATAGCCTACTTCATTCATCATTCAAGGTACTTCAAAAAACTCACAACTAAACATACTCCTAAACCCGAGAAAAATACCCGAAGCTTTCTCTCCCTCTCCACTCTCCATATTTTCTCCACACGGCTCTGGCCACCACACACGGCTCCGGCAGCTCGGTTCACACCATACATACAACTCCGTACCCTTTGCTTAGCTATTGTTTTCCTACAAACACTCGAACTAACTTAGGCATTGGAGGGCCTTTGGCCAACACCCCCGGGTGTGGTCTATTTATTCCAGTCTTTTTTACAGGAATCGAGGAAGAGAGAGAAGGAAGATCGAAGGTTGAAGGATCTAGAAGCGAATATTCTCCCGCGAGATTATTTGCACAAACAAGTATGCTTATGCTTTGATCAGTCTGACTCGCTAATTCTGTTCTCTATTAGTTATGCCAGTCTTTACCATTAAGCAGCTATATAAGGGGGCTCATGTTTGTTCTTCTAAATCTCTTATTGACACTACTCAACTTTGCAAGTTTTAGAGAGTATTTAATGGTAGGTAAATTTAACTCATATCACATTTAGTACTTTAAATTCACCCAAACATAAAATGGATTAAAATTGTTTGTTTGCTAAGAAAATGCAAGAAGAAAAAAAAACAGAAAATTTCTTCTTTTTAAACATTTCACTATTGTTTTGTGGGTAGGAGTTCACTAATTATGCTTAAAGAGCGTTTGAGGTCACCCGCTTAATAACATTAGTACTTTTTATTGAAATCACATGGGTTTTTGTGGAATCTCAAGGACATAAGGGCAAAGGTTTGAATCTTTGTTCTATAATTATGTTGGATTGAAAATTTGGTGCCTTTGTTCTTTCTTGCATGTGCTTGGAATTACAATGAAAATTTCCTTTCATTATTTTTTTATTGTTGAAGGGTTTGAGCATGAGGACAAAGATGATTTTGCAACCTCACCAAAGCATTTTAGGTGAGAACCATATCCTTGAATTGCTCTTTTGGACCAAAATTAACCCTTTTGTGTGATGGTCTATCATCTTATTGGGCTCTATGTTTGAGCTTATGGATTGGTTCATGGTGGATTTGAATTGGCACTCAGAGTTGCTTGGGTGAAGCTGACGACTGTGTGTTGAAGGACTAGACAAGGTTGAATATTGTTTTTATTTTATTTATTTTTCCTGTTTTTGTTAGACCCTTTTGGTTCACTTATTCTCCTTGAATATTATGCCCAAAGTAGAAAAATAAATTATCGCAACTATTCAAAAGTATATTTATGTTCAGCATCATCTCATGTTGTGTAATGAAAAGGTGAAAGGTAAATTACAGAGAAACATGTGGCGCAAGTGTTTATGTTCGAGAAAAATTAGGTATTAAACATAACAATCTTTACTAATTAGGATTTGAGACATAGATTATTTTTGTTTGGGTTTTAATACCTAAGAATCAAATTCTGTTTTGGATATGCCCAAAGAGGAGGCCCAACGAATTTGGGCTTGTCTAAATTATAAAGGTAAAATACAATTTTACACCATATCTCAGCCCATCTCTCTCTCCTCTTCCTTATTCACTCCATCGACGACGACGCCCTCTATCTCATCTTCAATCTTCGCTCCATCGACGACGCCCTCTCTTCAATCCAAAAGGCACAGGTCATGTCGTTTGGTGCTCGTCTTCTCTTCAATCAGAAAGAAGTGGAAACCCTAACTCATAAGTCTAGAACCCTCTCCTGTTCTGCACCCTCCTTGCATGTCGTTTCTCACCTATCACTTCGAATTTGAGATTCATAGCCAATTCTCAGTATTGCAAAGCATTCTCATCTTGTATTGTTTTGCTGTGTGTTTGTTTTCATTGTTGAAGGCTAGTATTAAGAAGTATGCCTACCTATGACTGTGATGGTGTTAAATATACTTTGAGATTAATTTCTATGACACAAATTTACTCTGAGGCAAGAGGCTTTATGATTACTGCACTGTTTCTGTTATTGTTCTCTGAATTTTTTTCCGAATTGTTGATTTTGTTATGTAGCCGAAGAAAACTTTGGAGTTGGGTTTAGCCCAAAACCCTGGTCCAGCAAATTTATTGCCTGGTTTTGCTGAAATTTCTTGTCTTTAGTTGTTAATATGCTAGAAAGTTTGGATTTTATGCAAGTGAAGGTTTTGATAATAAGAATGAGAATTGTTTGTGTTTGGGCAAGTGACGATAAAATAGACAGGGACATCTGCACTCTTCGGAGGGTGATGACTTAGTCTAATGAGAATCTCTCTGATGCATTTTCAACATTTTTGCACTGCACTGGATTTTTGTTTTCTTGTGTAATTGTTTGTTTATGTTGGTTTTTTTCTTTCAAAATCATAAATTTCAGTTGTGCTGTGATTGTTGGTGGTAATTTGTTTTGATTGCAATGCAGAAAACGGAAACTGCAACCAGTTTCTGTTTCCATTTTAGTACTGTCATCATGTTTTTGCATTTTGGTTCCTCACTTATTAATATATTTATTTTTTCCCATACTTTGCAGTGCAGTTTTTGTTCCCCATAACTGCATTGTAATTTTTTGCTTTTTATTATGGATTGTTTTTTTTTTTTTTTAACTTTTTGGTGCAATTATCCTAAGGTAAGTCTTAAAAGTTAACATATCTTTGGTCTAAAAATGTCTAGATTTTTAGAAATTTTATTGTCGATGGAAGAATTTTTTAAATGCTTTAAGGACAAGAATTTTGTCAATATATTAGTCTTCTTGTTTCAGTGCAATTAAGGTCTTTGCAATAAATTTAGTCTGTGTTACTTTTCATTGGTGTTTTTGGTTTAATGACTTTTAGTCTCCTCGTACCCAAAAAGAAAAAATAGATATTTATTCCTTTTCAGTTTATGGTTGCTTATGTTAGAGATAGTTTAGTGAATTTCTAGACATGTGTTGCATTGTAGTTTTGCACTCAATGAATTGTAGTTTTACACACTGCATTGCAGTTTCCATTTAATTACATTTGGCTAAATTGTTTTATCATTGGATATTGGTGTGATTTTTGAAGTTAATGGAAATGATACAATTGTCATCAACGGATATGTCTTTTTGACTTTGTTTAGTTGCTTGTTTTCATGATGGCTTTGCTTTTTGGTTTTTTTTTTTTTTTTTGGTTAGTGTGGTTGTAACTTGATTAGAAATTGCAATGCAGAAAACGGCGCAATGTAGAAAACGGAGCTGCAATGCAGAAAATGAAAAGCGCATTGCAGTTTCTATTTCCGTTTTAGTACTTTCATTAGGGCTTTGATTTTTTTATTTTGTTAGTGTGTTGCAACTGGATCATAAACTGTAATGCAGTTTCCGTTTCTGTTTTAGTACTTTCATCATGGTTTTGCATTTTGGTTCCTCACTTATTAATATGTTTGTTTTTTCACATACTTTGCGGAGCAGTTTTTGTTTCTATAAAATTAGTTTGTGTTTTTGTTGTTGTTTTTGTAGTTTGTAGTTTTTATTTTTTCTGCATTCTTTTTCTTCTTTTTTTACATCATTGATATCTACATTGTTTTTGTTTTAAAATCCTAGTTAAATATGAGAAATTTTGGTTTTTCTAGAAACTGCAATATATTTTTCAATCTTCTTCTTCTATTGCAGTATTCATGTTTTGATGTGAAGCTCAGATTTTCTGTTGTTGAGGTATGTATATATATATTCTTGATCAAATTGTTATTTGAATTTTCTTTTTATTTTTTGGTTTTTATAAGTTGATTTTTCTAATACTTTCATCATGGTTTTGCCTTTTTAGTTCCTCACTTATTAGTAGGTGTTTTTTGGGATGTGGCTTACTAGGTTCTACATTGCAGTTTCTAATTTGATTATATGATTTTATTGGTTTTGGCTATTTCTTACTAGCTGTTGGCATGAATTTTTTGGTTTTCATTTTTGGTTTTTGTTTGCAATTTCTGTTTTTATTTACAGTTTTTGCTTTTGTTTACATTATTGATATCTACACTATTTTGCTTTGTATAACTCTAGAGCTAAGCATGTGGGATTTGGAACAAATTTTGCACGTATCGATGTTGAAATTTTTAAAATAAAATAAAAAACCATTGACTGTTAATATAAATATTGCCTAACTGACAAAATATCACAAAACACAAGGTTGGTGTAGTGGTGAATAAGGATACCCTAATTTGAGGGTCAAGGTTCGAGTCTCTTCAAGCACATTAAATTTCCTATGTTTTTTAGGTTGAGGGCAACATAGTTGGTGACCGAAGATGGCTGGTTGGCAGCCAACGAGGATGGCGATGGTGGCCGTAATTCGATGGAGGTGGCTGGCGGAATCCACAGTGGGTGGCGGAACTTGGTGTCGGTTGTAGTGGTGGCAAGGCGGTGGCGGCTAGTCAGCGATCCGGCCCGACCAAGGGTAGTCAGTGTGATCGCCTGGGCCCATTATTCAAGGGGGCCCCAAATTTTTTATTATAATAAATTTTATATTATATTATTATAAATTGATTTAATATTTTTCCATAATTTTGGAACAAATGATCCATGACGAGAGTTTTAAAAGAAATTCTTTGATATTGGCTTGACTTCCATTCTTGAATTTCTTTGACTCACTAGTATGGTATCCATAGTTGGACATTTGTTTTCATTATTTAGGAATATGGAAGATATTGCTCAAAGTCTAAAAATATTTTCAAATAAATACTTTCTCAAAAAAACCAATGCTTAGTTGATAAAACAAGAAGTATACTAGTATTAGTGATTAATGTGTGTAGGGCACACTTCAGATTTTCGCCCTGAGTCTTTGAAAACTCAGGACGGGCCCTGCTAGTCGGAAGGGGATTGCCGGAGGTGGACATATGGGATAGTGTGCTTGATTTAGAAGGAGTGGCATTTTGTGTAATTTTGATATTTTTTAATTAAATCATTGTAAAATTTGGTACTACTTTTTGATCTTTGGTCTTATGCTAATTAGGTGAAATTGTATTCATATCTTCCAAATTAATAAACTATATAGTGTCTTAAAATGAAAGCTCCCTCGGCATCATCCCATAAAATATATAATATATTATATACATATGTATAACAACATATATGAGTATACATATTATGAGTTCTTCTTTAATGCAGACGTCTGCATTATGTTAAAGTCCAGTCGTCTCTTTTGCAACTTCTTTTTGCAAGTGAATTTGGTTCTTAGTGTTAATGTATGGTTTTTGTTACTTTCTTTTGGCTTCTCTTGACAACTTTGTAATAGGATGTGTATTGTTATTTATCAAGCTCAAGTTTAGATTAAGGAAAACCTTTCTTGGTGTTCTTCTCTAATTTATGCTCTATGGAGGTTCAAGCAAGTTGACAAAGGTATTGTGCATTGCATATCATTACATTAAACAGTCTTCATAAAATGATGACTAGTCATCCGTTTCTCATATGACTAGTCATCCTTGCTCTGTTGAATTTTTAGCTGGATAACAAACTGTTTTGTCCTATTCTTCTTTCTCTCTCTCTGCTGCCATGTGGGTTTCTGACCTAAGGAATTTTTTGGTCTGTAAAGGCTACGTTTTTGCTTATTTGGCGGCTGTCTCTTTTGGGGTGGAAGTTTTGGAAAGATTGGCTTGCTTTCTTTCTCTTCTTCTTCCTCAAGAAAGAACCAAATATTTCATCTATGAGTTTTTCCAATTGATTTCTTTTTGAAAAACTGCTTTTGAAACCCGAATCTGCATCTAGCTACTTAAATCATCTCTCATTTATATCTAGGTCAGATTCAAGACTGATTTCGTCAATAGTATGGTTTCTTGAAGAAATTGTTCATTCTCCTTTGAATCCAAATATTGGTTTTGGTCTGTGTTGGAGCTTGCAAGCTAGTGTCATGGGATGAACGAGCTGGAGAAGGAGCTGTTATTGCCATGAAGAACTGAGCTTCAAGTTTTGCTAAGTTGGAGAAGAAGATTGCACAAAGGAGGTATTGCTCATATTCCTAAATAGATCTAGGTGCTTCTTGAGCTTGGTTGTGTTTTCTTTGTAAGAATCTTTTTCTACTTAGTGGAGTGTCTGGTCGGTTGATGACTCCCAGTTTTTTCCCAATTGTGGGTTTCTGGGTGAACAAAATCTGTTTTGCATATCTGTAATTTTTCTGGGTTTGTGTTCTTGGTGGTTGACTAGTCATCTTTATCTAATGTTGATGTTTACATGATAATGATAATTTCACACACTTTCACCATAGTTGTTGCTAGCACAGGGGATGCCTAGATTGACGGGTCCTACTGAGTGCCTAGGTTGTCACTAGTAATCTTCTAGGGTTGTAGGTACTTTGTGGCATGCTCTGTGTGTTCTCTTGATTGTGGTTGTTCATGACTAGCAGTTGACTAGTCATATGTGTATTTGGTCAAGGTTTAAAGTGTGTGAAGATTACTTTGTTGTTGTGTCTTGTTTGTGTGATTAAATTTACCCCTCGTCACCAAAGTATCAATTTCAATTTGTATCAGAGCGTCAGCTCTTAACACAAATAGAGAGATCCTACGATTTATTTTGGTGTTTAGGTGTGCTCACTATGGAAAGGGATTGAGTTGTTGTATCTTGCAACTCGCCTCCCTATTTTGACGGCAATAACTACGCTGCATGGAGAGAAAAATTTGAGGTATTCCTTGATGCTCTTGATGAGCATGCAAGTGGGTATCTCACAAAAGAGTGGGTTGCTCCGGTCAAGACTGTTGAGGGTGAGGTTGTACCCAAGCCTAGGTCAGAATGGACTGAAGCTGAGGTGTTTGCTACATATTCGAACAAGAAGGCCAGAAATGCCTTAGTTACAGCTTTGTCTAGCATACAATTTGCACATATACAACACATCCCTAATGCTAAACAAGCTTGGGATAAACTAAGGGTGGTTCATGAAGGGGATGACCAAGTTAGAACCCTAAAACTCCAGATGGTGCTTGCACAATTTGAAGAACTTAGGATGTCTGAAACTGAGTCTATTTCTGAGTTCTATGGGAGAGTTGAGATGATCACAAATGAAGCCATGAGTCTAGGTGAACCCATTAAAGAGCTTTTTATTGTTCAGAAAATTCTTCGTGTTCTACCATCTAGGTTTAGAGCAAAGAAAATCGCAATCATGGAGGTCCAAAATTTAAATGAAATTAAGCTTGACAAGCTTGTAGGAAAATTGAAAACCTATGAGATGGAATTGAATATGGAAGAAAATGACTCCAAAAAATCAAAAAATGTTGCACTTCAAGGAGTGCATGTTTCCTTTCTGAAATGTGGTGAAAAATCCTCAGGTTTTGAGGATGAGATGGCCTTGTTTGTCAAAAAATTTAGGAGAATTCTTAAGGATAAGGGAAAGTTTGCTAGAGAGGGCAGCTCTGGTAGTGAGAAACAGTTTAGACCATCAACTGATCGGTCTAATGAGAGGAATAAGGATGTCAAACCTTTCACGAAAGATTTTAGAATATCTGTCAAGTGCTTCACATGTGGAGGCATTGGACACTATGCTGCCGACTATGCAAACAATCAGAAAAAATACTCAAAAGGAAAGGACAAGGCCATGAAAGTGAGCTGGAGTGAAAGTGAAAGTGAAGGGTCTCAAGAGGATTCATCTTCCTTTGATGATGATGACCAACATGTTGCCTTTGTTGCCTCTGTGCAGCCCATGTCTGATGAATCTGATTCTAAGTCAGACGACCTGTCATACGAGTCATTAGGAAGAAAATATGATTATTTGTTTAAAGAGACCTTGTCCTTGAAAGAAGAGAGCCTCAAACTTGAGGCGAATAACCAAGATCTTCAACATGAAATTCTCATCTTAAAAGAAACCAAAAAGGAGTTGAGTGACAAATTTGAGTCTCTAGAAAAATAAATTGATGCTCTTGTGTCAATTAGGAGTAACCTTGAGGATCAAGTTAATGTGCTCAAGGAAAGTAACATTGGTTTCTAGAACTCAAACAAACAACTCCTAGGTGAATTGAATGAAGCAAATAGGAAGATTATATCTATGACCATTGGTGCTTCAAAAATTGACAAAATGTTGAATATGGGAAAACTTCATGGGGACAAAGGTGGTCTTGGATTTAATCACTTTGGTTCTAGTTCATCTAGTTTTACCACTAAGTTTGTCAAATCAGAAACTCCAGTCACTGTACCTCTTGATGTTCAACAGGTTGTCAAGAAACCTAAATTTGTTCCAACTTGTCACAGGTGTGGGTTGACTGGTCATATTCGACCAGTCTGTCATATGTATAGCAAAGATAATACCAGAAAATTGTCTTCAAAATCTAAAAGGAATCCCAGATCTTTGCAAGATCAAATTGATCATTTGCTTAATGAAGTAACTAAGATAGCCAAACTTGTCTCCCTCAAAATGAGTTCTCCCATTGTGCCTAAGTCTACTTGGATTGCAAGAGGTCATACCAAATCTCTTCTCTAATTTATGCTTTATAGAGGTTCAAGCAAGCTGACAAAGGTATTGTGCACTGCATATCATTACATTAAACAGTCTTCATAAAATGATGACTAGTCATCTGTTTCTCATATGACTAGTCATCCTTGCTCTGTTGGATTTCCAGCATGATAGCAAACTGTTTTGTCCTATTCTTCTTTCTCTCTCTCTACTGCCATGTGTGTTTCTGACCTAAGGAATTTTTTGGTCTGTAAAGGCTACGTTTTTGCTCATTTGGCGGCTGTCTCTTTTGGGGTGGAAGTTTTGGAAAGATTGGCTTGCTTTATTTCTCTTCTTCTTCCTCAAGAGAGAACCAAATATTTCATCTATGACTTTTTCCAATTGATTTCTTTTTGAAAAACTGCTTTTGAAACCCGAATCTGCATCTAGCTACTTAAATTATCTATCATTTATATCTAAGTCAGATTCAAGACTGATTTCGTCAAGAATATGGTTTCTTGAAGAAATTGGTCATTCTCCTTTAAATCCAAATATTGGTTTCGGTCTGTGTTGGAGCTTGCAAGCTAGTGTCATGGGATAAACGAGCTGGAGAAGGAGCTGCCATTGCCATGAAGAACTGAGCTTCAAGTTTTGCTAAGTTGGAGAAGAAGATTGCACAAAGGAGGTATTACTCATATTCCTAAATAGATCTAGGTGCTTCTTGAGCTTGGTTGTGTTTCCTTTGTAAGAATCTTTTTCTACTTAGTAGAGTGCCTGGTCGGTTGATGACTCCCAGTTTTTTCCCAATTGTGGGTTTCTAGGTGAACAAAATCTGTTTTGCATATCTGTAATTTTTCTGGGTTTGTGTTCTTGGTGGTTGACTAGTCATCTTTATCTGTTGTTGATGTTTACATGATAATGATGATTTCACACACTTTCACCATAGTTGTTGCTAGCACAAGGGATGCCTAGATTAACGGGTCCTTCTGAGTGCCTAGGTTGTCACTAGTAATCTTCTAGGGTTGCAGGTACTTTGTGGCATGCTCTGTGTGTTCTCTTGATTGTGGTTGTTCATGAAGATTGCTGTGTTGTTGTGTCTTGTTTGTGTGATTAAATTTACCCCTCGTCACCTAAGTACCAATTTCACTTAGTGGAACTCACTTGGCTTGAGGAACCATATTGGCTTAGAGGAACCCATTCATCACTGACATGGCTCTATAATTAAACATAAAAAGAAGCCTACTTACAGTAGCAACCAATGGTATTGCTTATTGTTCTTCTGCACACCTTCCCACTTTTGGAATACTTTTTGGAAAGCCCAACCCCTAATTATATATTTATATATGGAGTGCTTACCATGTTTTTGCTTTATACATGTATGAAATGAATCAAATCCATCTACAGAAAATAAGCTGGAAGAACACGACCGGACTTTAACACAATGCGAATGTCCGCATTAGAAAAAAACTCTACATATTATATAATAGTATATAAGGTATATATATACCATAGGTGTCAACTTGAACGCCCCCTTTTTTTACTTTTTTCGGTGGGTTCTTCTCAATACTAAAAGGAAATAATATAATATTATTATACTAATATATTTAACTAGAAAAGTAGAACCTTAGTAGTCTTCACTCACGTTTGTCTGCCCACTTGAGTCAATCGCTATTCACAGAAGGCAGCCATCAAGAATTCTTTATCTTTGTTTTGTGTCGTGGCTTCTTAGTTCAATAACTATCAAGAGAGAGACTAAAACTGGGGGTTTTGATAGGAGACTCAGTTGGTATTTGGGAGATATTCGTGCTGATAACGTGTTGTAAAATGAATGGAATATGCGAGAATATTGAGTTGCACGTAAAGTAAATGAGACACAATATTTAACGAAGTTCGGTCATACCTACGTCCCCAGAAAGCAGCAGCAATAACTTTTCCATAATGTAAAATAATATGGCTAAAACTTTAGTATTTACAATATATGTGGCTCACTGATTTTTCTCTCTTGGAGAATTTCTCTCTACTCTCTTTTTCCTCTCCTCTTACTAACATTCTATTTATGGTATACATTTCTCATTTTTTATGATAATTTTAGCCTTTAAAAAAAAAATTCATCATGGTGCCCTTTGTCATTTTACATTGTCACACTATTTCTAAAAAATAAATTTACCAAACATATGACACTGCTTTTTATACTCATAACATTTTTACAAATCTAAATTATCAAACATTTTGCTGCTTCACTTCACAATTGTTTATTTTCGCAACACAGCATAAACATTTTTAAATTAACTTCTCTCTAGCGAACAAAGACTGGAAGTCCACTAACCTAAACAAGTTGACGCAGGTCGTCATACGGCACTGAATGGAAATTCCCGAACCTCAACTAGTTGACAGGGAGCCTACCAAACCAGGCCCTTCCACGAAAGCTTATTTAAGCAGAACATGTGTATCTTCCTTAACATACCACTTTTCCTTATTATATACCTCTTGGACAAAAGATAGCACTGGTTCCTTTCTTCTGATTTGTTGTTCTTTTGTATTGGATGTGCTAGCAACTTTATGAGCAGCAAAAAGATTTGTAAGTTTTTCTTCTTCTGTTATAGCTCGTTTTTCTGTTCATGAGTTACTTCACATATTTGTATCAGATCTCTTTTGTTATACGTGTGTGAGCAAGAATCTAGCTCATTTGGTAAGAGAGTAATTCTGGGTGTATATGGAATTTGGGTCTGTGAGAGCTTAAATATTGTATATATCTCTATGTGTTGTTAGTTTATTTGTATTTTTCATATTTTTCTTTGACTTTATAGGGGTCTTAACGCTTCCACACTAACACTCCCATAATTGTTTGATTTTTTCTTTTATCCTTCCACCAAAATTCTTTTCTAACACTGACGTACGTGGTGTGAGACTTTATTTATGTGAATCTTTGATAAGATTTCTTTTGTATGTATATTTTTGAATCCTTTTATCCCTCCACTATAAATTTTTTTCAACACACTGACATAATGAATCTTTTCTTATTCTTCTTGTTGTAATTTAGGAGGTGTGTGATGAGTGTTTTTGATGCTCTGATATCACTTGTTGGATTGTACGGTGATTATGAGTGGTGTTGCTATGATACTATTGTTGGTTTATGTGATGAAGGAGTTTAGGACAATGGGACCATAGTTAACAAAGTGATTTTATTATATTGGAGGAGAATAGTAACATAGCTTAATGTACATAGGGTTAGGCTAATTGTTGAAAAAATGGGTATAACTGCTATTTTTTAATCACATAGAAATTCAGAAATAATCATTCAATTCAAGCTTAAAAAATTAATGCATGCTTACAAACATACACAATGAAAAATCACAAAATATGGATTAGAAGAATATGAATAATTGAGTCGAGGCAAGTGTTGGACACTCTGACCTTAAGACGAATTGCACCCCACACAGGTGCTTATGGTTACTAGCGCTTGCATCTTAGGATACAACGACTCATGTCCTTGTGAAAGAAGCACTACAATTCACAAGTACTCTTTGAACTAGATTATGTAGGAATCTCACAAACCACAATCATTGACTGTACTAAGACTCTATATTCAAATGGATAAACATTGACTGAAACAATTCCCCTTATTATTTTTTTAACTATAGGAAGACTACTCTATTTATAGATACTAAAGAACCCTTTCCAAAAGTGTATGTCCCAATATAAAAACCAACTAATGCATTCATTGAATAAACATGTGCTTTGATACCTCTTCCTAAAAATTGACAAGGGACACCATGGTTGAATGAACCCTATTAATTTCCATTCAAATAGGAAAATTAATATTAGTTAATATTAAATTTCCAACAATCCCCCACATGAATGGAATTTGACTCAACAACATGCAAACAAAAAATGAAGACACTAGAGAGAGTCCCTATTAGAAGAACACTGCTTATGGATAGGTAGATTTTGGCCTTGAACCTTCTATAGTGAAATACTATCAGATTTACTTGGCTAGTTAGTGAACATGATGTCTTGAACTGTTCAGCCGGTTATAATACAATACCCTTCTAAACATATCTGGTTCGATCGATTGTGCTCGTTTTGGCCCTAAGCGAATCCTGGTGTTCATAAGAGCTTTAGAGAATTCATGCCATAAAAAATTCTCATAGAAACGGCCTCATTTCACACTTACTTATGTGACTTCCTATTAAAAGTATCATGCACTACCCCACTCGGATTTCCAAGCTATAGGAATCATTAAAATCAAAGATTACCCTAAAACACGATGCAAGCAGCATTGTTTCATCATAGGACATAGGTAGGAGATGTAATCTCTGTAGTGCTATTATCCCTTTTGAACTTAGATCTTGGGATCTCCAATCAACTAGGTTGGGTATCCACTATGGAGACTTTAAATATTTAGGCTTATACTCCCATTCCCCTAGATGATCAACTAACTCTCTGGTCATACCTTTAAATATTGGATCCACTAGATTGACTATGTCTGTGATATATTGCCATCATATTTCATATATGGAAATAAATTCCATTCAAGAGTTGTACTACTGATAGGATTTTTAGTACCTGCGCAAACAGGGTTAAAATCACTGAAAATACTTGCAAGAATACAAGGTAATTGTAGTATAAATGCTCATGCAAGGTCGTTGTCCCCAAAGATTGTTTTAACTAATCTGTAATTAAACTAACTCTTAATTAATAACTAAAATAGATTTTATCAAAGATTTGAAGTTTACGAATTTGAAAAAGATTAACTAACAGTAAAAGAAATCTGAAAGTTGAGAAATAATAACAAAAGAAGAAAAACGATTTCTTTTTAAAGACTAAGAATTTAGAGAAAACTAGGGTTTAGCCAACACCATCGCAATCCTATGCAATTCTATCAATTACTTATGAATTTCCACATATATGCTTTGAAGGTTAGGTTTTCCTAATGCATATTTTCCTTGTGATGTTCAAGCGAAAACGTATATCTAACATGCAATCCGTCTGTGATGTTCAGATCAAATCTAAACATGCAAGACTCATTAAGTTTTGTGAAAATCCTTTGGAAAACCATGCAACCCTTAAGAGCGTGATGTTCGCCTTAAGTGAACTTACAATTACTAATCACAAGAAGCCCTCCTCAATTTCAGGGTGATGTTCCAACAGAAATTGCATCAAATTACTTGTCTACATATCCTAATGGTGATCAGTCATTAAAATAGATAGATAGTTTTAAACACAGTGATTAATAATTCAAAGCAAACATGCATTCATTCATAAGAAGATTAATAAAACTACATATTCATGCTAGGCTTACGGCCTCGCCCTAGCAAAGGGAATTAGTTACACATAATCATAATTGAAATCCAAGAAAATATCATTCGAATGAGTAAGAATGAAAACACCTGAAAGTAGCGAAAATCCAAAACCCTAGCAATTGCTCCAAAAGCCAAAAAGAAGTTCTAAAAGGAGCTCGCTAAATTGCAGTGAAAAGAAGCTTAAATACCTCCTAAACCCTAGCTACCCAATCCCTACAAGGAAATTAAGTTAAAATAAAATCAGACTAGGAAATAAAGTCCAAATTGGATTAGGAGAATCTGCCCAAATCTGCCCAGCCACGTTTTGGTCTCAAATCTCCTCCAAATCTGGCCCAAGATAGTTCGTTTTAAAGATAAAATAATTCCGAACACTTCTCCAGAAGGCCACGAACCCATCCGAGGTCATCTTGGGCTCCAAAAACGCAATATAAGCCCAAAACGTCACTATTCCAGCACTGCACATCGCTCCTTCATTTATTCACCAGGAAATCATCGCTTAGTGTAAAAGTCTGATATTTTGATACGATCAAGCTAAGTGACTCACGTACGTCCTCCAACTGGAATTACTCCAAAATTCGTCCATTTGATTATGTTTTGCTCCAGAGAGAGTCGAAAGTCCTATATTGAAAATATAATTCAAAGTATCAAAATTCTTCCAAAATATTAACCAAAATATACTAAGAATAGGGTTAAATATATAATATAAAATCGACTCATCAAAATACCCCCAAACTTAGCTTTTCGCTTGTCCTCAAGCAAAACAAGACTCAAACAAAAAATAAGAACTTAACAAATTGGACACTTGACCAACACTTAACCAGGATAAAATTTCCACCTTCAAGTTGCAATGCATAGCAAATTTTAAAAACTAGAACATCTTTTCAATAGATCCAAGTAATCCCACCACAGAGCCTAAGCTATTTAGAATCAATTAGAAAAGAATTCACAAACTTCCTTCGGTGTAAAGTGAACCATCATAGTTAAAGAGACTTGACTAAAACCCTTATCTCTCATCCCTTTTATTCATACTTCACATATATTTCTTTTCTTTCTTTTTTTCTTTTTTTTTTTCTGTTTTTTTTTTTTTCAGTAATAGTAGTGGTTGTGCAATGTTGGTTCCCTTAAGCTTTCAATTCAACCCATGTAGCGAGCTTTAGGTCAATGACTCCCAAACCACTAAGGCTTTAGGGCACTAGGTGTAGAACACCCCTAAGGACTTATTAACTCAAGCTGAAAAGGCTACGAAACCAACTAACCACCCTGCCTCATGCCAAAAACTCTACGATTTAACTCGAGAATCACTCTGATTAGGCAAGACTGGCCCGGTTACTAGGCAAAGCTTCGGGTGAGGCAATTATTACTTTATAACACAAACTAACTTATTTATATAGAACAAAAATTAAAACACACTGGGACAAACAATAAGTATTTCAATCGTACTCCCCACAAACCATGTTGGTGTGATGTGCAAATTTCAGAGTATAATTCATGAATTAGTATCTAAGTAACAATAAACAGAAAAGACTCTATTGTGGGACTAATCTTCACCATGTCTATTTGTTCTAAAGTTTAAAATAATCTATGGATATTAACTTAAAAACGAAAATTTTAAACAAGACTCAAAAAAATAAAAAAATAAAAACTAAAATTTACTTTCCTACCCCCAAACTTAAATCACACATTGTCCTCAAGGTGTGGAAAATAAGCAAAAGAAACAAGAGTAGACCAAACAACTAAATCCTAGAAAATGGAAATAAAAAATAAAGAAAACACTCTAGGAAAAGAAACTAGGAAAGCAAAAGAGAATAACAAAAATAAATAAAGAAAATAAAGTAAGGCAGAAAATGAGAAAAACAATAAAAGAAAAGAAAAGGGAAAGAAAATACCCAGAAATTTGACACCACAGGGGTTCGAAGGCAGGACCAGGAGAGGAGATCTTGCATAGAGGCGCTGACCAACTCCTCCAACTCCGCACTTGTGTCAAACTCGGGCGGCAGCGACAATATAACCTGATGCAGCCGCTGTAGTGTCATTTGAAAAATATTAGTTCCCCTTCGTCTCACTCCTCCAACACCACACTTTGGCCATTCCCATCGCTGATTGCAAAGCAGACAAACAGATTTTCCTTCTCTCAGTTGAAACCCATCCATCTCCGCCCTCTTCCTTCTTCATCTCTCTCAAGAACTCAAGAGCCTTGTCTCTCTTTGCTTCTGTCACAACCGAAACCAGCAATTCATTCATTTATCTATATATATATATATATATATATATGTTATATTGGCTTTTGAATTGATGCCATCCATTGGATTCCCAACCCAAATTCGAATGATTTGTAGATCTCATAGCAAGGGCTCTCTTGGGTCATCATCGCCTTTTCCACTCTGGTTCACATGCATTCTGTCAAAAGCCCCAAATTTTCTCATATGGTTGGGTTCCTCGTGCAATGGCTTCGTCAGTAGTTGGGGCAAGAGCAGAGTTTACAACACAATCTGTGTCGACAAATGAGCCCGTTGGTGCTGTTGATTGGCTTCATGCTAACCTTAAGGAGTCTGATCTGAAGGTGTTGGACGCCTCTTGGTAAATGCCTGTGTCTCAAACCTCTGCCAGTGCCGTCACTAAATTCCTCCTGCATCCATGATGGTCCTCAATCTCGCAGCACCAGTGCCTTCCGATATCCATCCGAAGGTAAGAATAATTCTAGAATTTGTTTTGGGTCCTGATTTGGGAGCTGTGGTTGATGTATATATGTGTGTGTATAATTTCGACATGTGCACAGTGTAGGAAAGTTGCAGATCCAAGAGACGGCAGTCAGCACACAAGCTCAACGGACAAAACAGCACAAAGCCCTGAGGACCCCCAATCCGTGCATCTCATAGGTATAATTTCGAATCCCTGCAAATTTGTGTGGTTGGAAATTTGGTAGACTTGCTGCTGGGTGCAGGATTCCAGCCTAGGATTTTTCTGCTTTTGATGTGTGCTGCTGATTGTTGTGTCGGTCCCTGTGTAGACTTGCTGCTGGGTGCAGGATTCCAGCCTAGGATTTTTCTGCTTTTGATGTTTGCTGCTGATTGTTGTGTTGGTCCCTGTGTAGACTTGCTGCTGGGTGCAGGATTCCAGTGTAGGAATTTTTTTTTTTTTTTTGTTGTTGATGCGTGCTGCTGAATGTTGTGTCTTTCCCAGTATAGACTTGCTGCTGGGGGCAGGATTCCAGCATAGGATTTTTTTGCTTTTGATGTTTGCTGCTGATTGTTGTGTCCTGCATTGAATCAATGGTGTGTTAGGAATAGAAAGAAAATAAAAACATCTAGTTAAAGAAAACAACAAATATATATATATATATATTTTTAAATTAAAAGGAGTAAAGAGTTTAGAAAAATTGGGTTGCCTCCCAATAAGCGCTTTATTTTAAGTCTGTAGCTAGACTTTGCAGAAGCATGGTGGTCAAATCACTGGTTCCTTCAGAGTCAAAGACTCGTTTGCAGTGTCAAAGGGTGTCTCCACGTAGGGTTTCAGCCTGTGACCGTTGACCTTGAATGTGTTGCCTTGAGCTTCATTAGTGATTTGAACTGCTCCATGAGGAAAAATTTGAGTCACCAGGTAGGGTCCAGTCCAGCGAGATTTTAATTTCTTTGGAAATAACTTGAGCCTTGAATTGAATGTTAGAACCTTTTGTCCTGGCTGAAATTCCTTCCGTAAAATCTGATTGTCATGAAATGCCTTCGTTCTTTCCTTGTAGATGCGAGAACTATTATAAGCACCTTGACGAATTTCCTCTAGCTTATTGAACTGCAATTTTCGCTTTTTCCCAGCAAACGGTTTATCAGATTGACTGTTTTTGAATTGGCATAAAAATTGTCTTGAACCATACTGTCTACCACATCAATGCGCATGCATTCTTGCTGTTCAGCAGGACGTTTTACTGCCTCAAACAAATTAAACACCACAAATTGGTCTTGAACCCTTAGAGTCAATGTTCCAGCTTCCACATCAATTAAAGTCCTAGCAGTTGCCATAAATGGCCTCCCTAAAATAATAGGTGTTTGAAGGTCTTCATCCATGTCTAGAACCACGAAATCCGCCGGTAGATAAAGATTATCAACCTTTATAATTAGATCTTCAATAACACCTCTTGGATAAGTGATTGAACGGTCAGCCAGTTGAAGTATCATTGATGTAGGCTTTAAATCTCCTTGCCCCAATCGCTGGAAAACAGAAAAAGGCATCAAATTAATACTTGCACCCAAATCAATTAAAGCACTTTTAAAATTAGAATTTCCAATAGTGCAAGAAATATTAAAACTCCCTGGATCTTTTTTCTTAGGTGGCAATTTGTGTAGCAACACTGCACTACATTGTTCTGTCAAAACGACTTTGTCCAAATCTGAAAACTTCTTTTTGCTGCTGCAAACTTCCTTAAAAAATTTGGCATATGATGGAATTTTCTTGATTGCATCCAGTAATGGAATGTTGATTTGAACCTTGGATAATGTCTGCATAAAGTCCTTGAGTTGCTGGTCCTTTGCTTTTGGCTTCAAACGTTCTGGATATGGAATTGGGGCCTCATAAACACGCTCAGGAACTTGTTTTGGAACAGTTTCTGGATCTGCCCGTTTATGTTTTTCTGCAGTTTTGGCAGGTTCTGCTGCTGCAAAATTTTCTATATTGTCCTCCACTGCCTGTTGCTCCTTTTCAATGCTATTTTCACGATTGTCATAGCTTTTTCCACAACGTAAAGTCCGAACAACGTTGCAAACTTCACGTCCATTTGGATTAGGAATTGTTTGACTAGGAAATTTGCCTTTGTCTCTGTCTGAAATCTGTGCAGCTAGCTGGCCAAATTGTTGCTCCAAATTTTTAATTGATGCTTCAACATTTTGAAATCTTTGATTGTTGCCCTCGATGAATGATTGAGTTGTTGCTGCCAATTTAGCTAGTTGATCATCCAGAGATGGTTTGGAGGGAACAAAAGGTGTTTGTGCATGTTGGAATGGTTTTGCATTATTTTGATTGTCACCCCATTTGAAATTAGGATGATCCCTCCATCCGGGATTGTAATGATTGGCATATGCATCATTCCTAGGCCTTTGATAGCTGTTCATCATATTGACATGTTGTTCAACAAGCTCTGGGTAGGAGTCTCTATGTGGGCAGCCTATTATGTCGTGTGTAACCATGCTGCAGATAGTGCAAACTGTTGTTGCAGGTGGCTGCTGTGTAGAACTTGCCATTTGTTGTAGAATAATGTCAAACTTTGCATCAATTTTCTTCTCCATTTGTGCCATTTGTGCAGACATGTTAGGAGATCCTGCTGATAACTCAAAAATTCCCCTTTTCTGTGAATGTTCTGCTGCCCATTGTTGAGATTCTGTAGCCATCATATCAAATAATTCAAATGCTTCTCGTGCAGATTTATTTGACAACGATCCTCCAGCTGATGCATTCACATGACTCTTAGATGTTGGATTAAGCCCATCAAAGAAAATATTCATCTGTGTATCCGAATCAATATTAACATGTGGACACTTTATGTACATCTCTGTATATCTTTCCCACGCTTCATGAAACTCTTCATTAGGCTTCTGTGTGAATGTCAAAATCTCTCTCTTGTAATTTAATGTCTTGGATGCTGGATAATATTTGTTCAGGAATTTTGTGTAATGCTGCCAAGTAGTAATGCTATTAGCTGGTAGAGTAAATAACCAAGTTTCTGCCTTGTCTTTCAAAGTGAAAGGAAAAAGACGTAACTTGATAGCTTCAGCAGAAAAACCCCTAATCAAAATATTCTTGCAACCCACAATAAATTTTGCAATATGTATGTTTGCATCTTCATTAGGCAGCCCACGGAATGTTGGTAAAATCTCAAGCATGTGGTGCTTGATCTCGAACGAATCACCCTCTTCCTGGGTCGGATAGACTATGCAATTAGGAACATCAGTGCACGGGCTGCCAATGACTCTCTGAGTGGTCACTGCTGCAGGTAATTCTAACGCCATGTTACCTCGTCTACAAACAAATTCCAGAAAAGTGTCCTGCGGTGAAGTCCCTGAGCCCAATTAACTTCTCTTCGTATGCAGAAAGTGCGCTCAGTTCGATCAAATGTATAAGATGTGCAGTTCGATCTTGTTCGACCATGCGGTTTGCAAATGTAAGCAAAGCTTTCAATTTTTTTTTATATTAATATTTTGACGAAAATTAAAAAATAAATAAATATATATATATATATAAAATAATATAAAATAAAAAAGAAAAAGTGTAAACAAAATCAACTAAGAATATGATAAAAACAAATTAGTTAAAACAATCCCAAGCCAATTTCTTGATAGGATTTTTAGTACTGCGCAAACAGGGTTAAAATCATGAAAATACTTGCAAGAATACAAGGTAATTGTAGTATAAATGCTCATGCAAGGTCGTTGTCCCCAAAGATTGTTTTAACTAATCTGTAATTAAACTAACTCTTAATTAATAACTAAAATAGATTTTATCAAAGATTTGAAGTTTACGAATTTGAAAAAGATTAACTAACAGTAAAAGAAATCTAAAAGTTGAGAAATAATAACAAAGAAGAAAAACGATTTCTTTTTAAAGACTAAGAATTTAGAGAAAACTAGGGTTTAGCCAACACCATCGCAATCCTATGCAATTCTATCAATTACTTATGAATTTCCACATATATGCTTTGAAGGTTAGGTTTTCCTAATGCATATTTTCCTTGTGATGTTCAAGCGAAAACGTATATCTAACATGCAATCCGTGCTGATGTTCGATCAAATCTAAACATGCAAGACTCATTAAGTTTTGTGAAAATCCTTTGGAAAACCATGCAACCCTTAAGAGCGTGATGTTCGCCTTAAGTGAACTTACAATTACTAATCACAAGAAGCCCTCCTCAATTTGGGTGATGTTCCAACAGAAATTGCATCAAATTACTTGTCTACATATCCTAATGGTGATCAGTCATTAAAATAGATAGATAGTTTTAAACACAGTGATTAATAATTCAAAGCAAACATGCATTCATTCATAAGAAGATTAATAAAACTACATATTCATGCTAGGCTTACGGCCTCGCCCTAGCAAAGGGAATTAGTTACACATAATCATAATTGAAATCCAAGAAAATATCATTCGAATGAGTAAGAATGAAAACACCTGAAAGTAGCGAAAATCCAAAACCCTAGCAATTGCTCCAAAAGCCAAAAAGAAGTTCTAAAAGGAGCTCGCTAAATTGCAGTGAAAAGAAGCTTAAATACCTCCTAAACCCTAGCTACCCAATCCCTACAAGGAAATTAAGTTAAAATAAAATCAGACTAGGAAATAAAGTCCAAATTGGATTAGGAGAATCTGCCCAAATCTGCCCAGCCACGTTTTGGTCTCAAATCTCCTCCAAATCTGGCCCAAGATAGCTCGTTTTAAAGATAAAATAATTCTGAACACTTCTCCAGAAGGCCACGAACCCATCCGAGGTCATCTTGGGCTCCAAAAACGCAATATAAGCCCAAAACGTCACTATTCCAGCACTGCACATCGCTCCTTCATTTATTCACCAGGAAATCATCGCTTAGTGTAAAAGTCTGATATTTTGATACGATCAAGCTAAGTGACTCACGTACGTCCTCCAACTGGAATTACTCCAAAATTCGTCCATTTGATTATGTTTTGCTCCAGAGAGAGTCGAAAGTCCTATATTGAAAATATAATTCAAAGTATCAAAATTCTTCCAAAATATTAACCAAAATATACTAAGAATAGGGTTAAATATATAATATAAAATCGACTCATCAACTACGTTGAGCGTTTAATTTATTTTGTTAAGAATTAATAATTGTGCCAACTGAGTAACCTTCTAATACTTAGGCACCCCCACATTTGAGGTACTTATAGGAAGGTCTCTAACCTTCTCATACCTTAAGAGAAATTTACACTCTTGTAAACATCAAAGCCTCTCTCCACAAAAACGTGGTGCTTATGAACCAATCTAGAAAACTTTCATTTTCTCCGTCAGGTAATAGAATTCCAAATTTTCCTTCATGTCTGTCACCCCACAATTTTCACATAATTGTGGAAGGTATTAAGCAATATGTTAATCATTTTTTCATATGTCTAAGAAGTAGAAAACTTTTACTTTTCCTTAAAGAACGAGATAATAGTTTTATAGTATTAGTTTATAATTTCCTTTTAACCAATTTAATGTTGCATTAGTAATAGAACCATGTTTATAACAGAATTAACATGTTCTAGTTACCATACCATCATTAATTGATTAAAGCAAATCATTATAAAATTAATTTTCCTTTATAAAATACACATCCCTTTATACATAGGGTAAGGCTTTGGTACCCTTTGTTCATATGCATCTCATTCTATAGGTACTACACTAGAGATATTTGTTGTTAAAATATCTTCACTTCTTAGGCTCTTTGTAACAGAACTACTAATTAGCTTTCTCCCTTTGAAGCCTCAAAGTTTTCATACCAAGTGTCTCACTCAAAATACTTTGACTGGTTTCTAACCATGACCAACATGGTTGCTGGCATGACTCTATGATTGTTAACATAGTCCTACATACTTTCTCATTTCTCATACAGAGTAACAAAGTCCCACACAATTTACAAAACAAAATTTTTACAAATTTCTGAACTGTAAACCAATTGATATGTCTCATAATAGAGAGCATATGGGTCTATACACTTTCCCGCATATCAATTCAATTAGACTGCAGCATGGAAATGCCTCCTGCAAGATGTTGGTTTGAAAATGCTATAATCGCACCTTCTAACTTAAAAGAATCCAACCAAAAGGGTCTGTATATCTCCAACAGCCCCAACACATTGCATGAACGTAATATTCTATACAAAATCATAGAATATATGTTTTGACATAAAATGTGTTGCCTTTACAAAATTTTGTTTTGCCTAACATAGCAAAACTTCCAGATTTTTATGTCCACTTTCCATTAATTTAGAAAACTTAGGGCCTGTTTGGTAACGTTTTAAGGGGTTGTTTTCATTTTCAGAGAACAAAAATGAGGCAAAAACACGTTTGGTGGCCCAAAAACAGAAAACCCTGAGAATATTTTCATAAAATGAAAACAAGTTCATGTGTACTTGTAGAAAACAGAAAAAAGTTGTTTTCATTCTCATGGGAAACGTTTTCATAAAAATAACTCACATATTATTATTTCAAATTGTACCATAAGACACGTTTTCATTGTTTTTGTTTTCTGAAGATGTTTTCTAATTAATCTATCGGGCGAATTTTCATTTCCTTAAAATGCAAATTCGTTTTCTTGTTTTCATTCTCTGAAAATATTCTAAGAAAACGTTCTCTGAAAACATTACCTGATATCTAAGTATCAAATTTTTTTAACAAACATCGACTCAACCCAAAATCTGGTTTTGTGTAACCGATAGACATCTTCATAGCCTTAAGACCCGTTTATGATAGAAAACATCAAATGGTTTCTTAACAGTACTTTGAAGGCATCCAAATATGCATAATGACAGTGGAACTTGAAACCGCTTAGTTTGGTCTGCAATTCGTCATGGCGAATATCATAGCAACTTTTCGTTTGAAAAGTTGCATCCAAGATTTTGTTCCAATGCATGGAACTGCCACAAATATATACACAGGCCATGACAACTCTTAATTGATTATGACATATCCAAGAGTCACAATCTGAAACAACTTAAATTCATTCAAAAGATGCAGTTGAAATCAATGTTTTCAAAGGTGAGGCATAGAGGCGATGCGTTTTTAGTCGCACTTTACGAGGCACAAGCCTTGAAGCATTGAGGCGTAAGCCTTTTGAAAATTAATTTATTTAATAACAAAAAAACTTAAATAATACAATACAACTAAATTATAGTACTAATTCGTATTGAACCATAATAATATATCAATTAGTGTTTAGGCTTATTGGCCTCCTTTCTTGCTTATATAGGCTTATTGCCCCTCTCTCTTAGCTTTTTGAGCTTATTGGCTCCTCAACATAGTTTTGTTTAGATAGCTCTAAGCTCCCTTAGTTTGGGAGTTGGCTTGTTTACTCCCCATTTTAGTTTGGGAGTTTATTGGTTCACTCCACTCCACCTTGCTATATTGCGTTGCATGCCTCTTTATAGGCATTCTTTGCCGACGTCACCAAGTCCACCGACTCGGCCTTCTTTTTCTAGTCCCTTTTGTTGTGGCTTTTATTACTAGGAACTTCTTTGTTGTATAGTATTATTTTTGTGGCTATTGTTTAGCCATCATGCTCCACCGCCATAGTCTAGCAACATGAGTGTTCTTGCTCTAGAGAGTTCTTCCATCTTCAGTTATCATGGTCTATCCTACATAGCCCTTGATAATGTTCTCCACAACTCTAGGACCATCCTTGTATTACTAAATCTTCTAGAACTGTGTAGAACACAAATGGGCATTATTTTTCAACACTTCTCGTGTATGCACCTTCAGAATTGCTTGAATTTTTTCACTCATCCTTTTAAAAGTTTTCTAACACAGTAGCGAAGCTTCTTTTCGTAAGATAATTTCTTATTTACTACAGTCGTTTAAATCAAATCAAACTTGGTTTTCTGATTTGCTCTGTATTGCTCTCATGAGAACAGGATATGGAGCATTCACATACTCATGGTAGGCATATTTTGCTTAAATTCCTTCACGGGTTCATTCTTTTATGCATGAGCACACATCTAGAATCTGCAGCACTACCCAAAAGTACTTCTGCAAATAACGAATCGGATCGTCTGGCACTGCTAGAGTTGAAGAAAAGAATAACTAAAGATCCTCTCCATGTCATGAGCTCATGGAATGATTCCACCAATTTATGCAGTTGGGTGGGCGTGACATGCAACCCTTCCACCAAGAGAGTCATGATTTTGAATCTTGAAGATCAACAGTTGGTAGGCTCCTTACCACCGTCTATAGGAAATCTTACTCATCTTACCGGAATCAACCTGAATACCAACAGCTTCACTGGGGAAATTCCTCAAGAAACAGGTCGGCTACATAGCTTGCAACATCTCAACCTATCTGCCAATTCATTTGGTGGGAAAATTCCAGCTAATATATCTCACTGTACTCAACTACGTTTCCTCAATCTTCGTTCGAATCAGCTCATTGGATCCATTCCTAGCCAACTCAGTTCATTGTTGAGTTTAACTCATCTATTGCTTAGTCTTAACAACCTAACTGGAAGCATCCCAGAATGGATAGGAAACCTTTCATCTTTGAATAGTCTTTATCTTTCTAACAACAATTTTCAAGGAAGCATACCCAATGAGCTCAGGCGTCTAACAGGCTTGACAACACTCTCACTTGGGATAAATAATCTGTCTGGTATGGTCCCTTCTTCAATTTATAATATGTCTTCCCTAAGCGGTTTTACTGTTGCTAACAACCAGCTGCATGGAGAGCTACCTCCAAATCTCGGCATTACTCTTCCTAATCTAGAGCAATTTTACTGTGGTGGCAACAACTTCACTGGAACAATTCCTGCATCGTTGTCAAATGCTTCAAGACTTTGTGGTCTTGACTTTTCAGGAAATGGTCTATACGGGCCACTCCCTGCTCTGGGAAGGTTGCAAAGCTTACTTTGGCTAAACCTTGAACAAAACAGACTGGGAAGTGGGAAAGCTAACGACCTCAACTTTATTAGCTTCTTGGCTAATTGTACCAGTCTGGAGATGTTGGATCTTGCAAGTAATAATTTTGGAGGAGAATTGCCAGGATCCATATCCAATCTTTCTACCCAACTACAATATATTGTTCTGGGGTACAATTTGATACATGGAAGCATCCCTAATGGCATTGGAAATCTTGTAAACTTGATCTTTCTAGGAGCAGGATTCAACAAATTGAGTGGTAGTGTCCCTGATGGAATTGCCAAGCTTCACAACTTACAAGAGCTGTTTCTGAATGGTAACAAATTTTCTGGGCCAGTCCCATCATTCCTAGGTAACTTGACTTCAATTACAAAGCTCTTCATGGACGACAACGAATTTGAGGGAAGCATACCGCCAAGTCTTGGGAACTGCAAAAGGCTGCAAATACTTGACCTTTCTAATAACAGTCTAACGGGCACCATACCCAAAGAGCTTGTTGGGCTTTCATTCGTTGCAATCTATTTGAAAATGTCTAACAATTCTTTGACTGGTGCTCTACCATCAGAAGTGGGTGTTTTGATAAATCTCGTACAGCTAGATGTATCAAGAAACAAGTTATCAGGTGAAATACCCAAAACCATTGGCAGTTGCATTCTATTGGAGAACCTACATTTGGAAGGTAATGAATTTGAAGGGACAATTCCTCAATCTCTGGAAAATTTAAGAGGCTTGGAAGAAATAGATTTCTCGTACAATAACTTATCTGGGCGGATTCCTGGGTTTCTCGGCAACTTTAAATTTCTTAAGCATCTCAATCTTTCACATAATGATTTTGAAGGTGAACTGCCTAAAGAAGGGATCTTTTCAAATGCCACTGGTGTCTCGATCCTCGGAAATGATAAGCTATGTGGTGGCATCCCAGAATTACTTCTACCAGCATGCTCCCTTCAAAAAGCTCATTCATCTCGAGGACTACTTACTCGAAAAGTAATCATCCCAGTAACTTGTGGACTTGCACTCATAATTTCTTTGTCATGCTTCATTGCTGCTCGTTCAATGGTGAAAAAGTCAAGAGGTAGACCTGGGATTTTACAATCATATAAGGATTGGAAATTAGGTGTCTCTTACTCAGAACTCGTTCAATCAACTAACGGGTTCTCTGTGGACAATCTGATTGGTTTGGGAAGCTTTGGTTCAGTTTACAAAGGAGTAGTCCCTAGTGAAGGAACAACAGTTGCCATTAAGGTATTCAACCTTCAACAACCTGGATCTTTCAAGAGCTTCATTGATGAATGCAATGCTTTAAGAAGTATAAGGCACCGTAATCTTCTCAAAATCATAACTGCATGCTCAAGCATTGATAATCAGGGTAATGACTTCAAAAGTCTAGTTTTTCAGTACATGGCAAATGGAAGTCTAGACTCATGGCTGCATCCAAGAGATGATGTGCAATCTCAATGTAAGAGATTGAGCCTCATCCAAAGACTCACCATTGCAATTGATGTTGCTTCTGCATTAGATTATCTCCACCATCAATGTGAAACGTCCATAGCTCATTGTGATCTAAAGCCAAGCAATGTCCTTCTTGATGAAGATATGGTAGCCCATGTTGGTGACTTTGGTTTAGCAAGGTTCCTTCTTGAAGCATCAAATAATCCATCTGAAAGTCAAAGCATATCAACTGGACTAAAGGGTTCCATAGGCTACATACCTCCAGGTATGAGTTTCTATCATTCGCATTGTTTCTTTCTAAATTCAAAAGGTAATTTGACTCTGACACCCTAATGCATATATTGAATGGCAGAGTATGGCATGGGAAGCCAAGTTTCCATACTGGGAGATATTTATAGCTACGGAATATTGTTGCTAGAAATGTTCACAGGAAAAAGGCCTACCGATGACATGTTTAGAGATAATCTAAGCATTCAGCAATTCACTGCCAAGGGATTGCCTGACCATGCCATTAACGTAGCTGACCCTTCATTGCTCCTTGAAAGAGATGATGTAGAGGCTGATGATGACAGATATGGGGCCGATAACATACAAGAAAGGCCAGTTACAAGATATCGAGATCGCGGCCCAGTTCAAGCAAGAAGATTGGAGGAGTGCTTGGTTTCAGTGATGCAAATAGGACTCTCATGCTCTGCAATATCTCAAGGAGAGCGGATGCGTATGGATGTCGTTGTCAACAAAATGAAGACAATTAGAGACTCTCATCTCAGTTTAAGAAGAAGCTAGCAATACATTAGATAGTTCAAGTTTGTTGTCATATCTCAACATATAGCCTCATCTATATGCAAGAGATTATTAATAAGGATGTTTTTATGTATCATGTGTGTAAGTGACATCAAGTAAGTCATGAATTCAGTATTCTATATAGCAGAATAAGGGAATAATTCTACATTCTGTCTATGCTCTTCTTATTGCCTTACTCAACTATAACTAAATGCTCTGTATCATTTCATTTGGAAAATAAAAGACATTCTGATTCACATTACAAAGAATTGAGAAATTCAATAATTTGTTCATGCATTGGCCTTAGTTCAATGCAGATCCAATAAGTGTCTCTGACTTGCTTCAATTCCTTGACAACATGGGTAATATCCATTCTCCCTCTAGGTGATTCCACTGAACAAGCAACTCCAATTTTGAGTATTGCGACCAGGCAGTCCTGATTCAGTTCATCTTTTCCCTGCCCCACAATACATTTCTCTTCACAAGTTAATTCCTCATCTTCTCCTCTCCCTCCTTCAACAAACAATGGATCTAAAATTTCTGATATTTGTTCAGGCAATGCATTGCTAACAAAATTATGGAGTTACATTCCATTTTTAAACATGTCGTCGGTGGGCTTCTTTCCTGTGAACATCTCCAACAAAAGTATCCCACAGCTGTATACATCCCCATACATTGTAATCGTGCTTCCCATGCCGTACTCTACAGCATTGTAGCTTTGATTATTACATTGGGTCCTCTCGTGTGCTTAGTTCAGTTGCACAGTTAATATTTTTCAGAAAATTTACCCAGCTATGAGACCTTCTGATTAATTGGTTTTGGTTCTCATGACAGTTCCCAGTTAATATTTTTCAAAATTTATTATAGAATGCAAGCGTGCAAGTTGCAACAACAGTTAAATAGAACTGAAACAACAGAAACAGATAAGAGTTATAAACTACCTGGTGCAGCATACCGAACTGTTCCTTTCAATCCTACTGAGCTGCTTTGATTTAGATTGCATCTAGTTGTAGCTTCTGGAAGGAACCTTGCTAATCCAAAATGACCCACATGAGCAATCAGATCATTGTCAAGTAGGATGTTGCTAGGCTTCAGATCACAATGAATAATTGGATCTTGGCAATGATGATGAAGATAATCTAGAGCAGAGGCCACATCAATGGCAATGTTTAATCTTTGGAGAAGACTTAGTATCCTCAAATCACCATCTACATCCCCTGCTTCTGAAATTGGATGTAGCCAACTCTCCAGACTTCCATTGGGCATATGCTCATAGATAAGAGCTTTGAAGTCATTACCTTGAAAATCAAGACTTGAGCAAGCAGTCAAGATTTTAACAAGATTCCGGTGCCGAATGTTTCTCGGGGCTTCACATTCAGCTACGAAGCTTTTTAAGGGCTCCTTCTTGATGTAGGTAGAGTACCTTTACTGCAACAGCAGTGTCATTTGGACCAAGAATTCCTTTGTAGACAGAACCGAAGCTACCAGTACCAATTAAGTTGGCAAAGGAAAATCCACCAGTAGCTTGAAGGAGGGTTTCATAAGATACCTTCAAATGAAATTCCTTAGTCGGTGAAGCATCTGTAGAAGGTTTCGCCTTCATCTTCCTTAACCGCCAGATAACTAGAAGAGACATGACCAAAACTAGTCCTAGAAGTCCAGAAAGCAATAAGATCATTATTTTTATTTTTTTTGGTAACAATAAGATCATTAATTTGAGTCCTTGAGATATCTTTCTTTTCTTTGGCTTACTGGCAATGCAAGCTGGGAATTCTATAATTCAGGAACGCCTCCACAAAGCTTTTGATTTCCTGCCACTGAAATTGCAGATGTATTTTTGAAAACCCCTCCAGTTTGCACCCCACCCTCAAAGTGGTTGAAAGAAAGATTTAAGTTCACAAGGGAAAAGTGCTGAAAAAAACTGGAATTTGGCCAGATAAGTAGTTGTGTGAAAGATCCAAGTCTTGAAGTCCTCTCAAGGAACTAAAAGATGGAGGAATGGTTCCTTCAAAGAAGTTACCCTCCAAGTGAAGGTGTTCTAAGGACACACAGCTACCAAGGCTACTAGGAAGTTCTCCTGACAACTTATTCTTAGAAAGATCCAAGTTTCCTAGATTTTTCAAGGCTCCAACTTCTGACGGCAGGGAACCAGTCAATTGATTATGAGCAAGGTTAAGGGAAATGGTTAGGGAAGACTGACTCATAAGTTGTTTGGGTATGGTTCCATTGAGATGATTCTGAGAAAGGTCTAGCTCTTGCAAGCATGAAAGATTTCCAAAACTCAAAGGAATAGTCCCCGTTAAGCGGTTGTTTTGAAGATAAAGAGCATATGGTTGAGTTATGTTGGCTAGTGATGATGGAATCAGGCCAGAAAACTCATTTTCAGATAAATCTAATCTCCTTAGCATCCAAAGGTTACCAATAATAGCAGGAATACTACCACTGAAGTTATTTTTCTCCATTGTTAATTCAGTCAAGTTAACAAAGTTATTCTCGATACCAGTAGGGATGCTTCCAGATAATTGATTTCTTCCCACTCTCAATGACACAAGTTGGTTTGAGAAGTTGGATATGGAATTAGGCAAGACACCTCCAAATTGGTTATCACTTAGATCAAGAATTTGCAGGTTCCTGCATCTGCTTAAAGAGTTAAAGAAATTCAAGTCATCAGCTTCTGCTGTGCCTAGGGAATTGGAAGCAAGAACCAGCCACCAGAGACTAGTTAAGCCTCCAAAATCAACTGTAATTTTTTGAAATTGCTTCCATTGGTATCAAATTCAAGAAGGTTTGAGGCATTGGACAATGTTGTTGGTAGGGGTCCAGTGAATAGATTGTGGCCTAAATTCAACACTAGCAAATTAGGAAGAGTGAAGCCCAAGTCTGATGGCAAACTTCCCTCTAGTTGATTGTATGGCAAACTAAACTTTGCAAGAGATGAAAGATTGTAAACTGAGGGAGGAACCATACCAGAAAGTTGATTAAGGCCAAGTCCAAGAAATTCTAAATTCTTCAAGCGGCCCAATGAGTCTGGTATTTTTCCTTCCAAACTGTTAACTGCCAGAGACAGATTTTACAGAGGAAAGGTTGCCTAGAGAGCTTGGAAGTAGTCCGCTGAGGTTGTTATAGTGAAGTTGAACTCTCTCAAGCTTCTGCAATGACCCCAGATGAAATGGGATTTTTCCAATCAACTTGTTGAAGCCCAAACGAAGCCACATGAGGCTAGAACAAGCAGAGAGATTAGATGGGATTTCACCGGAAAACGAATTGTTGGACAAGTTGAGGTATTTGAGCCTGAAAAGATGGCCAATTTCTTGTGGGATCACATTGTGGAAGTGGTTGAGTTCAAGGTTAAGGCCTGAAAGGAAGGTGAGGTTTCCTATGTGAGGAGAGAGTGAACCTACCAACTGATAGGAGTTCAAGTTCAGTGAGGTCACTCGTTGATGAAGGTGACCACAGGTGACACCTGTCCAGTTGCAGCAATGGAGTGAATCGTTCTATGAGCTCAAAATGCCATGGGGGTCCTTGATTACTTGAGCTTTGATGGCGAGCAAGGCAAGCCTATCAGTCTCAGTTCCATTGAAAAAGGTGAATGCAGCTGCAAAAGTGGGAAATGGTGAATGCAGCAAGGTGATCATGAACAAATGTAGGACAAACAGATGGAAGAAAATTGGGAGATATGCCATTGCTGGTTCTGACTCTTCTGAGAAGATAATTGGTATGGGAGAAAGAGGCTATGTAGGTTTAAGAGGTATGGGCATGTCTGTTTTTTGGAGGGATTCTTAAATAAAGACTCTTTGCCTTTTGGCTTGGCAATGCAGGTTGGTCCGTATTTTAGTGGCAAATTGGGGCGTTCTTTTTTCTGTTTGATCAATGGAGAAGGGAGATTAGACTTTATGAGTGTATTATATGCAGCAGAGTTTGGTGAAGTCAAAACTCTATCTTATTAGCTCACTAGTTTACTTGCGTAGCCATCAATCATCAATCTTCTTCGGACCAAAAACAAATTATTATTCTTGTAGGAGCTCAGTTAAGGTGAGTCGTGCACGCTGACGTTTATGGTACTCATAAAGCATCAATGACTAGAATCAATCCACGCATGCACGATCAATCTTGTACATACCATATAGTGTGCAACATTTTATAATAAATGTAGGGGAAAAGATGCCTCTATGGCGTAATGGACCAAATATATTTTGTCTTCCAAGTGTGAAATCAAAGACCAATTGACCAGAATCTGCAGTATGGTGTGCTGTGTTTGAAGCTTAATAGGTAGATGGGTGCCCGTGGCTATTGATTAACTTATGCAGGTCCACACTTACATTAAGGTGCATTAGTTTTTGTTGCAGTGGACTAAGGTTGGGAAAGGACAATGCTAGTCTTCCAATTCTTGGCGGTGTATGAGTACAAGTACAAATCAAGCAGCTCTTTATGACTTGGCTGAGGTAGAAGCCAATGCAAGTCGATTAAACTACTAAGCTCCACTGCTCCCTGACTGTGTTCTAGGAATTTAAAATCTCAAGCTTGTCTGTTTGGATATAAGATGAAAGTACTCAGAATTTTGGAGTTGTTGGGGGCATGTGTTGATTTAGAAATCCTCTCGTGCTCATCTTATCGTGTGGATTCAGTGTGCATTGGCCACTTACAAGTTACAATGCACGCAGAATCTAGTCAAGCTTGGAGTTGATTTAGGCGTACTCTCATGAAGTCTGCTATTGGGCTATATGGGCTTTGAATACTAGGGCCAGAAGGCTGCTTTGGTCAATTGCGTTGAGTATAAACTTGTGGGCCAAGAAAGAGAAGTTGACCCTTTTGAATCTTGATGCTAAGATAAGATGCATGAAATGAAACTCACTGCACATGAAGCTTTCGCTTGTAGCCATCCATAACCATAAGAAAATACTCTCTCCATTGGCTGGGGTAAGAAAGTTACCTCAACTTGAAGCGCAGAGCGCACAAGTCACAATGTCCAAAAGCCGACCCAAATTTAATATTTACCCAACCCAAGAACCAGATCCACTAAACTGCTATTTTCATTTTCTCGGGTCTTTGATACACGGTAACCCAGGCGCAAACCAAGGCCCAGTTCCTTTTTTTTTTTTTTTTTTGTTTAATCAATGTAAAGTGTAAATATACTAAATGAGCAATAAATGACCATCAGAACAGAAGGGCCACGTGACACCATCACCGTCCAGCATTTACTCCAACCATCAAAATAAATTTCAGATTGATTGTAGGTTGATCATGTAAAGACTTTTTTACCCATTGGCCATGAGGTGATACAGGGATGAGCTTTGGAAGTTTTCTTCATTATCTGAAAGATATATAATTATAAATTAATGTGTAACTTTTCTTCTTGTTTACAAATTCCCGTTTTAAATCTCATTTTGTATCTTTATTATATTTGAGAAAGAGAAAAGAAGACCAACATAACCCCATAACCTTTTTTTTCTTCTAATAGTATGTTCTTAAAGAGACTATTCACCCAATGAACAAAATTTAAGATAGACATTACGAACTCGGAGTTGTTTGTTATCTTTTTTAATTCTAAATTAATTTAAAAATCGTATAAATAAAAAATTTCTAGCAAACGTGGAAGCGCGTACAAAAAGACTAATAAACATTTAAAACAAAGTTATAAAATAAATCTATGAATAAGAATGATATAATTGAAAAATAATATTTGCGCGATAAGTAATACTACTAGTTTTAAGCAAATCTATTTAAGCAAGCTACATACATCACGCAAATTACTACTAGTTTTAAGCAATTAAAGCACAAAACGCAACATTTGCCACTTTTGGTGGTGATTATTGACACTAAAACGGATTAAGGGCTGAGATTGTCAGATTGAAACAAGCAGTGATTACGGAGTATGTGATGTTGAAGACCACATCTTCACATTATCCTTCTGTCCATGCTTTGCTTTGAATCATGTCCCCATGATGAACTGTAACACCTGAAAAGTGGTTGGTTGAGATTCTCACGTCGGGGTAAAAGTCAGATTCAACTCAACCCGAAATAGTGATGACGTGTCCCAAAGCCACGTGGAATAGGATCCGAAACTTTATCCCCATAAAGGGCCCCACCACTATATATATAACAACACTAAACGTCGACCCTTCACTCAACGAAACCATCGAAGAGAAAAAGTGATAGAGACCCATACAAGCAAACAAAAAAATCTCTCTTTACCTCCTCTCTCTCTCTCTCTCTCTGTGGAAATCGAAAGCAACCAACTTTGATTACAATTCGAGTTGTTTCAGTGACCGAGTTATGAAGACCCTGGTGAGCCCGAGTTCGAGGGTGGTCGTGGACAAGCACTGGGACAGAGAGAAGAATGCCTTTGTTCACAGGCTTGAAGCTTGTTTTCTTAGGCCTAAGAGAAGTGTGGATTTTCGGTTCTTGAATTTGATGTGTTTTCTGCAACAGAGCAAGCCTGTCAAGCCAGTCATTTGTCTCTCATCAAAAACCCAGGTCTCCTTCTTCATCTGTCTGCACCTTGATGATTTCATTTCTTGATTTTTGAAAAAGTTTTGCCTTTTGTTTTCTCTTTTTCTGCTTCTAGAATATGGTATATTTTTTCTCTGCTTTTGTGATCACTCTTTTCTTTTTCTGTTGCCGATAAAGTTTTGGAATCTTGCTTTGGGTTGGGGCTGAAGAGGGTGCTGCAAGATTCTCAACTTTTCTTCTTCTTTTTGTTCTGTTTGATTCTTGAATATATTTTTAATGGGCGCTTTTGTGAAGGATTGAAGCTTAGGCAATCATATGAGATGTTAATCTTGTTACTTTTGCACTACACTGAGTTTGAACTTTTCACCACTAGTTTTTGTTTGTTTCTTCTTTTCGTTTATTTATGCATGTTTTCAAGATCAAGAAACGTATCAGAGAACCTTTACACGCGTGTTCATCTTGTTCTGGAAGCATAGTTTCATAGAGATAGAATCATGCAATGTAATGGGAAGATACAGGAAAAAGATGATTTACAAAATTTGCTTTTTTGCTTTCATTCGGATTTTAATCATTATCCATACAAGAAGACAAGGTATTAATCTGAGTACTACTTGTACTGAAATAGTCAATCTGATTTTTAGCATTCTCTGTGCAGACTGAATTGGAGGTGACAGATGATCAAATCCAAGAAACACGTAAGTCCTTTGTCTTTTTTTCTTTTTTCTTTTCTTAATTAAAAAAATCTGCATTTTAGTCTCACTGAACGTATTCCATGTTGTGCAGATCATACAAAAACTATTCATGTCAAATTCCAGTTGCAGAAAGAGTGCTCGTTTGGGCAGCAGTTCCTCATAGTAGGGGATGATCCTATGTTCGGTTTGTGGGACCCTTCAAGCGCAATACCGATGAACTGGTCAGATGGGAATGTGTGGACTGTTGAGCTGGTGAGTAAAAATCTACCAAGAAGTGAATTTTTTTTTGTTCAGTGAAGACCGGGTTTGGATTTTGATATGTTTGTGTTTGATCAGGATATACCAGTTGGGAAATCGGTCCAGTTCAAGTTCATACTGAAAGAAATCACAGGGAATATCTTGTGGCAGCCTGGCCCAGATCGAATTTTCCAGACCTGGGAAACGAAGAACACAATCACTGTTTGTGAAGATTGGACAGATGCTGAACTTCAGAAAATAATAGAGGAAAATCAAGCTAATCAAAGTGTTGGTTCTAATGTTAACTCAGATATGTCGATTGTAGCTGAGAACCTGACTCTTCCAGAAGAACTGGCTTTGAATATCACCAAGGAACCAACCATTGCTGATAGTAGCACTGATCCAGCAGAGAAACCATGGAAGGAACAAATTGTTGCTGATAAAGTTTCCCCTTCACAAGAGGAACCCAAAACTGTTGCAGAGAATGTAACCCCAAAATGGCCAAAGTCATATATGGAACCATGCAAGGAACAAATTGCTGCAAGAACTAAAGTGGTTGACGAAGAGAGAGTTATTTTTCCAAGTGAGGACTATGCAGCCATCTCCAATAAGGAGTTGTTGGTGGCAGACAACATTTTTGGCAATAATGGCAGAGCTGCAACAGTAAGGAACCTTTCAAGCACTCACATTGAGGGAAGCCTAATCAACTATGAAGAAGGTCATGTTCTGGTACCTGGCTTGACTCCTTCACCAGCTATTCCAACTGAAGAAGCAAAGAAAGAGAAAGTTGAGAAACAGATGTCTTTTGATGATGGCTCAGTTGGAGTCTTCGAAGCTAAGGATCTTAAGATGCCAGAGGTAACTGCTTGATGAGAGTGAAGTTCTTTTTCTTTCTCTTTGTCTTCTACTACTTTTACCTCAGCCTGAAATAACACTCCATTCCATTTCCGTAAACCTCGAGTTGTCCAGGACTATAGGAGATTCTTTACTTTCAAATAGTTTTCGGTTCCATCTTGTATGTTTTTGGAATCTATGTTTGTATGGAGAAAAGTTCAAGAAGATGATGTATGGCAAGGTATCTATTTGATTTCATCAATCGAACTAAAAGATTAGAAACGTTTTGTTCCTTACAATCAGCTGTGAACAAGTTGAACATCTTCACACTATATTGTTGTAATAAAATTTGTATGCTACAGCAGTTTAAGCAATAGAAACCACGAGCAAGTTTTCTCCTAGTGCAAATCAAATTTGTGTTGTGTGATTAAAACTGAACTATCCGCTGACACTGATTGCTCTATCAAGCATTTCATTTATTTGTTTTCTGCTGGTAATCCTTGAGCATTTCCATAGTCAAATATTCAATATACAGGAACCCTATTGCTAAAGTCATGCGGATGTTGTCGTACGTATAATCATTCACCAATACTATTGCATATCGTTTGTGATTAGTGTTATGCCTAAGGTTATGTATTGTTCTCAACAGCAGATTTTGATATAGCTGTTCATCCTTCTTGTTAATGCTATTGTTGATGTCCTCTTTTCTGTTACTTTTCATGTACTCAAACCAATAGATTCAGCTAGACTTGAAGCAAGAGCCATACAGTGACCCCCCTCAAGCAGAAACAACTGCTATCATCAAGGATAATGTACAGAGTTTCGATGATGAACTTGAGCAAAGCCCTGCTAAAAATGCAGAACATTCCAACTCAGAGTCAGCCAATGGTAGTGTCTTGCACAATGACCCACCTCAAGAAGAAACAAATGCCATGATCAACGATAACGAAGAGAAGTCTGATGACGATCAACTCAACCAAATGCATCACCCTGCTAAATGGGCAGACCAGTCTGACTCGGAGCCAATCAACGATAATGTCTTGGACAATGACGTGCAATGGGGTCGTAAAATGCTGCAGAAATTTCTGAATAATTTCCGATTGCTTTAGTACTATCGACCTTGTAGAAAACCTGGGAAGGAATTTCTTGAATCCATTTAAGGCTGTGACTCTCCTGCTTTGTTGCTGAAGTTTTCTGGTGGCCCACAAAGAGGACAGGGGAGAGGGTAGCAATTATTGTATATGCAGTACATATGAACTTGGTTGTTTTCAAACTAGTAGTATTGCTGCTTTCTTAGGATGTAAGAGTGCTCTCAGGTTTTGTATTTTTTGGGTCTGTCATATGCATACCAGGACATATCAATTCTGTCATGATATGTGGGAGGAGAATTTGTACCAGATACAACAAAGTTTTGTAAAGTTTCTTCATGATGCTAATTGAATAAGGATTTGATTGCTTCTTTCTAACGTTGTCAGGAAATTAGGGTAAGACATAACTATAAGGTGGGAGTTGCAGAACGAACCACTGGGAAGAATGAAAATGCTCAATTCCAAATTCCAAGCCAAGGACCGAGAGATTGGTGTTCATTATCAAACATTGCCCACAACGTACGGCATTTGGGTGCTTTTTTTGCCTCGTTTCGAGGTCGGTATCTTGTCAAAAATATAAGCACTCGACTGTTGAGATTTATAATTTCAACCATTACAGCTAGATCTGTAAATGCCCTTTTTTTTAATCTGAGATTCTGAAGCCAGATCTTTATAGTTTATCTTTTGGGTCGAATGAAGCAAATTTCACTACTTTCCTACTCCCTATTTTATTTTCTTGCATTCCAGTCTACCTGTATCTGATACCATATGAAGAAATGAGAAAAAGTAACTATTTTCCTTTGTCTTTGTTCGTTAACGTATCATATTAATTCTTTATCTTTGTCACCAATTTTGTTATTGGACCAGATTTACAATCAAATAATTGCGTGATGGAAATAAATTAAGCAACTTCCTCCAATATTACATCAGGCTTTCTGACCAAACCCGTAAATCCTCTTTGTGTTTTCAACTTCACAATATCCTGGGTGTGTTATTTGAAGCAAGGATGGACAGATTATGATATCTGAATCTGAACTAACTTTGTTTCCGGAACAAGACGGTCTCAAATTTCACTTCCCATGCAGAAACCCTTGTATTCATTCTAGTTTACGCTGAAGTTTCAAAGGGTTAAAAAGCATATAACTATATTCATGTGAAAGCCAAGATGACCTGATGAATCAGAGACATAAACATCTCCAACCACAGTTTTCCACTATGTAAGCGAGAAAGGATGGGGCAAGATGACAAAAAAACATAGCCCACCTTTCCACCAACAAAATTACACATATTCACCTTGGTAATATCCATTGCCGTAAATGCCGACCCATCTCCTTTTCCTTTTTCGTTCCTTGGTTTCCCAAAACTACTGACTAGTTACAAAATCTGGATGCTGGGGAGAGATGGGGCCAATGGACCTCGCCGAGACCATCGTTTCATTTCTCAATGGAAGGGGAAGAATGCACTAGTGGAAGCCTTGATTAATACAACTTTAGTGTCAAGGTTTGTCTGAAGGTGCATTCTTCTGCGGCCGTGAAGATGATAAACTTTGTGACCCATGCAATATTTCTTCCTTTAATCGTTTATTTGGAAAAGACTGTAGCAATCTGCAGATAGATGGTAACTAAAATAAGAACGTGGAAAACTGACATATTCACGATTTAGAAACATTGAACTCATAAAGCCTTTATTATTCAAGATAGGTGCCATGAGAATTAAAATCATGATTTTGTACTATTCACCAATCACACAGATACATAAGAAGACATCTAAAAACAAACAAAAAAGAAGAAAGGAGCCGAAGTTTAACATAAAACATGACTTGGCCAGATTTTTTCTATCCAACCAAGAACCCTTCAAAATTCCACATGGTTTTTTGGATAAGGCTCGATTCAAAAAGGGTAAAAAGAAAGTACCATGTTACCTTGGAGAACCTGCACGCTTTTGAACTTGCTGACTCACCGTAATATAAGTACTTCCAGGTTCAACTTCAGCAGCCTGTATATTTGGTATTGAACACATGGGTTTTAATCAGGATATTCAACACAAAGGTTATTATGTTCACGTGCTAGATGGAGCTATACTATTCCAGAAAAAGAAAGGAGCGATTCATGGTTCAGAAGCTTCACTCTCACAGGAAGAAAAAAGAGAAAGTTTCACCGCATTGCCCAAGTTAGATCCAGAATATATATTGGGAAGAAAAGGGAATCTGTGAGAAGTTTAAAAGTCAACTAGAAGCAATACAGTGGGAAAAAAAAAGGTAGGAAGGAAAAGATAAACCCTAATTAGCATGCTTATCCAATTGGAAGGTACTGAATAATTATTATTCTTACAGGTTAAGAAAAGAACATAGCTAAATCAAGTACATAGGAATACTTGGATAATGGGTAGAAATGAGGGACTGACAACCAAGCCCGTACCTTTTAAAACAGGAATTAATGGAGCCTCTAAGGCAGCAGTAGCACACATGAAGCCAGCTCACTCCGCTTTCAGTGTTTTAGCCATCACATCTTCGTGAGATGCAAAATTCAAAAATAGGAGTGGTTTTCCTTGTAAAAAACCACTGCCCCTCATCTGGAAATGTCTTGCCCACATACCCTTTATCCAAGCATCACCTATGTTTTTGAACATAGAAAATCAAATCAACTACTGAAAGCATGATCAATAATCCCCACCTCAGAAGTGCTTTCTTTACGCATTCCATCTTCCCTTAGCAGCTCAGTCAATTCAGGACCGACGATGTCCAATACAAATCCATTTTCATTCCCGACCGAGACTTTATCAATATCTCTGTCCACAGCTCCAGAACGAGGTGCGAGATACGCTACATATTTATCTGCAATTCCGCTCAGCACATCATTTTTCTTTATATATGTTTGGCTATCATATTTCAAACCACTAACAAATACAAACAAAAGCATCTCAGAAAATTGCAGGGAAAAATATAATTTTGGTCAAAGAATAATGTTACCAGCCAAGCTGTGAAGAGCATTCTCAGCAGCCTGTTGTTGAGCGTCCTTCCTCGTCCTACCCATTCCAAAACCAATCTTCTCTCCAGTGAAGAGAACCTTTAGAAACAAAGGTTAACAATGAGCATGTTAGAGTCTAGTATTGATACAAGATAGTTCCTCGAAATAGAGAAGACAAATGCAAAATGTATAAACAAAAAAATTAAGATATGGAGTTTCAAATCATTTCCATGTTTGCTCTATTCATTCCACCAAACCAAAAAAAGAACTTTTTTTTTTTGTTGCCAGCCTATTATTGATTTGTTCTGCTAAAGAAAGAGATAATTGAAAATTAGGGTCAGCTTATATTCAGACGCACCACCCATTAAGACAATTTTAAGTTCAAAGCATCTGTTGGTGATAATTTAATCATTTTACCAAAATCTTCGTAAAAGCTGATCATACATCCTTTAAAAGACAGTACAACAGCTGTGAAGTTAACAAGTAGAAAAAATTGCCAAAATACAAATGAATATACATGGCATATAGAAGGGAAGTTCACTGACCTCAACAGAGAACTGCAAATCATTACTGGTGCTTACAACAGACCTGAACTCAACCTGGGCAACAGGCCACAACATCATAAACCCCATTAGGAAAAATTAGAGAGAGAGAGAAGGGGGGGGGTTAATAAAACTCAAGCTAATTCTACCTTTGAGCTGCATCTTCGCCCAATTTCCTGCAGCACTCCAATAGATAAAGGGGACGGCAGGAGGTTCACTTTTGCAGTTTCTAATTGAGATTCTCTATTAAAAGAAGATGCCTGATTCTGGGATGCACCAGCCTCTGCACAAAAATACCAACGGTAGAGTCATCAAAAGAAGATGCCCAATTCTTGTGCGTACAAGCTCTTCTACCATGTGATAAATTAACTTACCTGATAGCTGACTTGGAGGAGGAAGATTTTGTTTTTGTAAATCTTGTCCAGAGCATACCTGCAAATAGAGAGATTTTGACCACCGAGACATTTTCAGAGTGCTTATTAACACCTTAATTAAGATTGTCAAAACCAGCGAGTGATTCCAAAATGAATTTCAAAGGATTCTGAACATACCTCTTCCCTTTTCACATCAGATTTGTGTGAGAGCAAACCACTGGGAGTAGAACTTGGTGTAGCAGGACTAAAAGGATTCTGGTGAACTAGCTTTTCAGATTTTATGATGTCAGGCGGTTGAACAAACCCAGAAGGTCGATTACTCAGAGGTCCTCTATTGTTGTCGTCATCCACCAACCATCCCCCTTGTGTATGTATTGAGGATGCTGGCATTTGTGCAGGTACCCTAGAGAGATGCGGGAGTTCAGCAGAGGTTTGATTTCTCATATCTAGACCAGGATTTGTACCAAGGAGTCCTCTCTTCATTTCATAGTCACGATCAGAAAAGCTGTCTCGTCTAACAGGAGGTCCAAGCAAACCAGGTTCTGAGGCATAATTGGAGATAACTTAGTATAAAAGCTAGGCAATATAACACCACGAAATACTTTCAAAACCAATATCATGAGATGAAGCTCATACTCTGAGAAGGCATGACCGGCCTCGAAGATGCTGCACCAACAACATTGGGAAGAATTGCAACAGGTGCCTGAGAGTTGTCAGATCTTGCCTCAGCATGATTTTTCAGAGAATGAGCCACTACGTCTGTACCAAACTTGTCATCCTGAAAAATATAATTGTTCAAAATGTGAACGATAAATCATCATCATGACACATGCACACAACATGCCAATTCTCTAATTTAAAGACACAAAATGTTTCCCCTGCGCTCATTTTCTGACATCAGATGAAAGATAACAGAAGCCATACAGAGGAAAAGCTTACAGATTGGTTTATTCTCCTTGCAACTTCACCGCCATTCATTCCTTCACTAACAGGAGCATTAACATTTCCATTGGTTGCCAAACCAGCATCCTGTAATTCAAAACATCGGGACGATACCATAAAAGAATAGACATGCAAACAAAGTTTCATTCAATCGATATAAAAATCGAACATTTTTAATTCACATACCTCAGACATCAAGTAATTGCTCACATCAGGAGCAGGAGGTAAATTTACCACCTCATCTTCATAAAAAACTTCAGAAATTCTTCGCAGTAAAATCTCATCAAACTCTCTGGAAACAATGGCATTGCAAAGGAGAAAATCAATTACAAAGACAATTCCCACAGAACTTATTATTAAATTAACCACATAGCATTAACCTATCTTACTTGAAAAAACAACCTCTGACATTGCATGCAACATTTCTTGCAACACAGAGGACGGGAACGGGACTTGCTGTCTGTAAAATAAAAGGTAAGGAAAAGAAAAGGAACTTGTCAAACTAAGAATCTTATGAAAACAAAAACAAGCTTTCATTAAGACAAATCTTAGGAAGACAGATTTAGTACCTCTGCTTGAGGAGCATAATAAGGAGTGAATGCTGGAACTACATGAACTCGAGGTTGATCCTTATCTTCCCAAACCTTTGAACGGTCATCAATTACCATTGCCATCTTTGGATGGCACACTCCATGTTGAAAGACATTGAGTAATGATTTCCTGGAGCCTGATAAGTCCAGAACCATGAGGGTTAGAACCAATGTGCTAAAGCAACTATTTAAGCAACAGCTTCTACTGGTTATACCATCACTGGAAACTTCAATTTCTTACCGTTAGTTACCATCATGTTTGGATGCTTACCTGTTTTGACACAGACAACACGGTCCAGAAGTTGCTTTGAACCTATTAGGTGTGACTCTGGATCAAGAAGCCTCCACATTTCTAAGGCATAATCCCTTTCAGCCATGGTACAGACATAAACTTCAAACCGCTTGCGTCCTTTTGCAGTTAAATAACTTCTCAAATCTTCCCACGCAGGCCGTAACCTCACAAGCACACTGGTATCACGAATCTGCATTAAAAAGTGATATTATATCGTACCCTTCTGCACACTGGAATCAATGGAATCAAATATATCTCATAAAATGCAGCTACTTATCCATCATTCTATATTGTTGTAAGAAGATAATTAGTCCAATACTGTACAAGTTCCTGACTAATCCAAACGACAATGAATTTTGCAAAGAAGGCAGAATAAAGAACACTCAGTAAAAATTAATGCATGCCTCAAATGATCGACAATTGGCCAAACAAATGTTGTTAAATACACTGCAGATGTTCAGAAAACCTAAGCAGCCCACCCAAATGCAAAACCGTAATACTTAGTTGAGCAAACAACATTATGCAACAGCAACATGCACCCGAACTGTCTCTGCTTAAGGACAAACTACGTTCTTTTCATATCTTTTTGATTGGGTTGGTCTTCACAAGTACTTGTTATGAAAGCTAATGGACGAATTGTTACAGAAAATGTAATCAAACTATTGAATCCATCTCAACCCCATTGCAACATTTTTGTCTTCAGTAGTGAGCACTTTGTATAATGAATTGCTTTCCGTCATTCTAAACTTCTCCACTTACGAAATCCACAAAGGAAACCAAACGAAACATAAATAAACTAACAAACATGAATAGAAGATTTTCCAAACCTCGGGATTGATGCGAGTGAGCACAATGTTCTTCTCTGGCAATCTAATGATAGGCCGAACAATTTTCTCGTGGTTATCAGACAGCAGAGGAACATCCTCCTGTTGAACCTTGTACACCTTTCCATTATCCACCACACAATCATTATCTATGTACTGCTTCAACAGCCACCGATCGTCCATGTACCGCTTCATTTCAGCAGACATTCCAGCTATTCTCACCATGTCACTCTCGCGTGCAATCCAGCTTCGTAAAGCCTCAATTCTATCATCAAAAGACTTCATGGTGTTGGCAACAATCAGCGTCTCGTCGAGATCAAACACAATTGAGAGACACCTTAGATTCAGCATTCGTAGTGAAGCACTGTACAGACCTACAGGAACCGCATAGCACCAAAAGCATGGAAACTTCTTCTGCTTACTCGGCATTGCCACCAAGTGAATCTCTTCACCACCAACCACTACAACCGCAGTCTGCATAAAAAAATCAAATCACCGCATTATTACACTCCTCTTGATTAGCGAGAAAATAAAAAAGAAAACCTAGATCATATTCTTCCTCAATTAAGATATTAACTGAGCTAGCTTCACTATACCAGTTAACTAAGCGTTTAGAAAATCAATGAATATCACGAAACTTCGGATTGTTTTTCTATGCTGGCGGTACATTTTCTCGGGAACCAAACGGAAAACTCAATCTATAAAAATTTAAATCAACAAAAGGCGAAAAATGGGAAAGCGGAGCAATTGAGTGGGACCTTGAACTCGTAGAAGCAGCAGGCGTGAAGATTGATCAAATGGTTCTGTTCAACAGGGGAGGTCGATTCGAGCTTGCATCGAACCGAAAATGACGAAATCGTTTGGAGAATTGAGAGAGGAGGGCATCGTTCACTTTGTTGCGATATGTGGTTGATTCGAATCTCATTGTTCGGGAACTGGAACTTCTGGTCCTTCACCGGAATAGCATCCAGTTCTCCCAAACACAGGTCGCCGTGGAAGACCACGGACTTAAACCCTAAACGGCTCATTTAGATCAATTTGAGAGCGAAAGCGGGAAAAGTTTGGGGCCAATTCGTAAATGTTGACGAAATCAGGTGGTTTTTTGTGAAAAATTGTGGAGTATTTCTCCAGTTTTGCTCTCTATTTTCTGCTCCTCCTCTTCTCACTCTCAGACCCCTTCGCTCTCTCTCTCCTCTCCCTCTCTCTCCACTCCCTCTCTCTGCCTACGGTTTCAAACAATGAGACTCCACATGTATTTATATGCGCAAGAGGTCAGTTATTTGTCCGAAATTACCAAAATATCCATTTGGCACGGAACCTATTGCCGTTGCTCAGCGATTGCGTGTCTTGCCCTTGGCGGGTAGAAGCTAAAACAATTTGTACTCGTGTCATATGAGGAAGGCTTTGATTCTGGTTCGGCCTATTGACCGTTGGATCATGGGTAGGATATTGAAATTGTGTGAATCTTTCAGCTCAAGACGCACAAATTTTAATTAAATTTTATCACGAATCAAGCAACGAATTAACGGAAATATAATTTATATTTCAAACACAAAGAAATCAACAAAGAGTCCAACCAATTAATGGACCTCAAACAGATAAATATATTAGTTTAAATGTTTCGGTCAATAATTGGCTGGAAAATATTATGTTTTGGTCAACAAAAATAATCCTTAATAATTTGGACTATCAGATATAAAAATTCATTGGGTAGTCCTATAAAAAATATATAATAAAAAAATAAGTGGGTCGTCAAATGGGCCCCCTGGACTAAATTGGGCCTTACTAGACCCAATAACATCCCACGTGAAAATTCCATTATTTAGATCCGGCGCACCGTTGTCAATCAAAATCAGCGTGATTACGAATAGATCTCCAATGCGACCGATCTCACCGGAACATTACTTGCGTAAAAACAAACAGTCACGCATTTGATGAACATTCTAGGTGATTGGTCCACTGGTAAGCAAAATGTGGCGCCAAGCTCAGATCAGCAGAGCTCAGACGCAACAAATCCAGCACACGTGTCACTCTTCTATGGCACTTCAGAGCATCGTATCCTATGTGAACCAATGGAAACTCAGCACGTGCCCGCATCTACTGCGCCTGGCAGCAGCGTAACGCTATTCCCCGCGCTTTTAAAGATACGAAACGAGGACCTGGAGAGATTCACTGGGACGTGGTGCGCGGAGGACCAGGGTCGGAGGAACAGAGAGAGAGAGAGAGAGAAAACATGTCATCGTTCGGATCCCGGTCGACCCGCCCGTTCGACGACGACGGGTTCACGGGCTACGATCCTCGGCTCGAGTCCAAGCGATTCGACTCGTTCTCGAACTTCGACGCCGACTCCGTCAACGACTCGTCGCCGATCTTCTCCAACCAGCCATACCTTGCCGGAGACGACGCGTTCAGCTCTCATCCGGTGCCGCGAACTCAATCGCTGCCGTCGATGTACTCCAAAGGAGGACCGTCGTTGCCGTCTCCGTCTGAGATGGAGCCAGACGAGGGCTTCCTACTGAAAGAGTGGCGGAGGTGAGCGAGTAGACTCAGTTTCTATTGAATTTTGATTGATATAGTGATGTAAGAGCTGAAACTGATCAAAGGTGTTTCTGAATGCGCAGACGAAACGTACTTGAGTTGGAGGAGAAGGAGAAGAAGGAGAAAGAGAAGTTGCAGAGGATAATCGAAGAAGCAGAGGCTTACAAGGTGGAGTTCTACAGGAAGCGTCAGCTCAGCGTTGAGAAGAAGAAAGCGTCGAACAGAGAAAGCGAGAAGGTGTTTGTGGAAAATCAAGAGAAATTTCAAGCAGAAGCTGAGAAAAATTACTGGAAAGCAATCGCAGAGCTTATAGCCCGCGAGGTGGCAGCGATAGAGAAGAGGGGGAAGAAGAGAGACAAAGACACAGAGAAGAAGGCTTCCGTGGTTGTGGTTCAAGGGTCAAAGCCTGGGAAGCCAACCGACCTCTCGAGAATGCGTCAGATTCTTGTGAAGCTTAATTACAATCCTCCTCAGCATATGAAGCCCAAACCAGAGCCAACAGCTCAACCCAAACAAGATGCTAAAGCAATTGTGATTAATGAAGCTGCTGTAGCTGCTGCTTAGAAAGATTTAATTGTGATTAGAGATTGTTGATTTTGTATGATGATCCTGGAGTTAATCATAATTTAGAACTTCAATAGTAATTTTTGTTTTAATGAAATGTATGGTATGATCATTTCTTTCAAACTAGTATGCATTTTATTTACACTTAATAAATCAACAACCACTTTGCATGCTACAACCTTTGTTTGATGCAAGAAGCTGCAAATTTTGCAAGCTTCGAGCAAATAACTATGAAACCCTGGAACTGATCATCTGGGAAGCATTTGTGTTTCGGTGTCATCGTAGATCAGTGAGTGGGTGGAAGTTATGTCAGGATTCGCCGATGATTGCTTGCGTTTCCCCGAATGAGACGATGATGTTCCCGACGAACTGGGACCGCCGAACTTCCGGGATGCCCACTCCCTTGACTTTGGGGGCTCTAGTAGGGCATTCTCATTTAGGTGGACCTCTTTGGAAAGCATTTCCACCACTTGCTTCATTGTTGGTCTTTGTTGCGCGGCTCCTTGAGTACAGAACAGGGCAACCTTAATGAACCGCATGACCTCAGCCTCTGGATATGCAGTCAATTCTGGATCAACAATTTCCAGCAGCCTTTCTTCTTCTCTTAGATTCCATGTCTGCAGAAGCATATAGATAATTGTGAGACTCAAAATATAACACTTGTAAAAACTTACATCAACAATTATGTGGTTCTAGTAAGAAAACTGAACCAAACATATTTTGTCAATCTTGAAAAGACCCCTCATCACCCAAGAACCTTTATTTTTTTGGCTGACCACAATGTAATTTACTAGAAAATCATACCCATTCAACCAGAACCAGCAGTTGCTCCCCAAAGGCTGCCTTGCTACTACTTCTGCCACTGATTATCTCAAGCAAGACCACCCCGAAACTGTACACATCTGCTTTCTTCGTAAGCTGTCCCAAAAGTGCATATTCTGGGGCCAGATATCCCCTGCAGACACAGAACATTATTGTTAGTGCATAGAGGGGCAAATAGATAGAGAAAATGGAAGAAAGAACATCCATAATATATCAGTTGCTAATGGCCATTGGAATATCCTCTCCTCTACACCACAAGATTATTGACTGAATTTCAGGCAGCTTAAGAGCAACTACTTCATAAACCTCGATACCAAATTGAAGGTGAAGTTATTACTTAATATTTGATGATTTGATTTATTGAGATAACCCCCCAAGACACCACATTTAGAAACAAACTTCTGAACAACTACATAGCCTAGGCTGTATTTTAATGAAGTGTTTAAGAGAATCCAAGCTTACTCTGTTCCCGCCACTCTAGTACTAAGATGAGTGATGTTATCTGGAAAAAGTTTTGCCAGCCCAAAATCTCCAATTTTGGGATGGAAATTTGCATCAAGAAGTATATTGCTAGCCTTGATATCTCTATGAACAATATGTTGCTCAGCTTCCTCATGAAGAAATGCAAGACCAGTAGCTGTACCAAGGCAAATCGCAGCTCTCTTTGGCCAATCTAGAAAAACATAGTTACTTCTTGAACCTGTCAAAATAGTTGTTGCATATTAGCATACACTGAAAATTTGACAGATTAGAAGGTGCAACATTACCTTAAGAGAAACATTACATCTTTGAACAAATCCAAAAACTTAATCAGACATTTAAAAGAGATCAAAACTTCCAAGAGGATAAGATAAAAGGGAAGAAAAGCAGGGTCATATGTCATTTCAATCAAAAAATTTGGATAATGAAATCTGAGACAACAAAAAACTTCAATATTGTAATAATTACCAAGCAAAGAACTTGCAAGACTGTTGTTCTCCAGATATTCATATACCAATATTCGATGATTGTCCTCCACACAGCAACCAATGAGCTCAACAAGGTTTGGATGTCGCATACTTGATATCACGTTAATCTCTGTCAAAAATTCATTTGCTCCTTGTTTAGATTCTGCAGAAAGACACTTGATCGCAACTTGGGTACCGTCTCTTAGAACTCCCTGCAATCACAAATGATATAACAGTGTAAGAAAGAAACAGGAAAGCGGTGCTTGTATAGTAGTCAATCTTGGACCTTTAGATCTAGGGTTGGAAAGCTTTCACTTGGAGTCTTTTAATGCTGGCCTTACAAAGAGACTTAACGGTCCAAGATTTGCTACTTATTTTAGCTCCATATTAGCCTACTACACAAATAAAAAGCTTCATTGATCTCACCCTATAGACAACTCCGTAACCTCCTCCTCCTATCCTGCTTGATGGATGAAAATTCCTAGTAGCTGATCTCAATGAATTATAAGAAAAGAGCCTTACATTGCTGGTGGCAATCCCTAATTACCATACAGACATAAAAACCCTCGTGAGATCAATTTATCCAGTTCAGAAACATTAATGACCATAAGAAAATATCTAATGGCATGCATGTATCGGACAACATAACCTAGCCTAACACAATAATCCAGAAAGAAATTTTTGTTCTTTCATATAAGGTTCATATTATTTCTAAAATCATTACTCGAATAAATGGTCAAAGAGGTGGAGGCAAAAACATAAAAAGGGGTCTTGCAGAAAATTAAACGCAAAGATATACGAATCTAAGATAACTTTTCCATTGTAAGCTTGCCAATTCCCTACTGACTTTCACAAGGAAAGAAAAATGAACTTGGACAGAACCATCTGGTAAACAACACAAAAAGTTACACAAGAGCGATAGGAATGTTGCATCCACAGAAGCTTGTGTTGCTGCTAGATGAGAGAATTCTCACTTCTCACATGCAACAAAAAAAGATGTTTCAAGCTCAGAACTTTGGCAGCATTGCGCCCATTGCCCACAGAATTTTAACGGTTTATCTTATCTACTGAAAAGGTATAAAGGTGCAAACTAGAGACTTAAGATGACCCATTTGCATCCACTTACAAAAAACTGAATTTGATATTGAAATTTAATAAAGAACCAGAACACTACAAATGATAATCCATGCTACAAAGGGAAGACAAAAAATTGTACGTTTTACGCTTTACTATTTTACAATGTAAGAGTTCAGCTAGTAATTAATTATTAAGAAAACCAAGTCATAGTGATTTGCTTACCTTGTGCCTGGACGGAAGACCCGGAAGGATTCCCTTCTTTACTCCTATTGAACACACCGCCGAAGCAACCACAAACCATTGCAACTCACAATTCAGCTTTCCTAAACCCCTATCACCATGTCTTCTTAAACCTTAAACCGTACTCACAGGCACCAAAAGCAAGCTCAAAACCCAGTAATCCACTAAACAGAAAGTAGCAAAAACATAAAAGTCAAGAATATTCAGATCTATAAAACAAAATTTTTAAAAGCCAGGAACAAATTCACATAAAAAAGTGAGACTACAGGCTGGAACCCTGACCTGAAATTGGATTGTTTCTTCAACAGAGAAAATGCCAGAACAGTCTTGTATGCTTTTCTGGGCCTGTTGGGTTGTAAACAAAAACCTAAACCCAAATATCTTAGACACAGAGAACAAGCATGGAAGGTGGAAAATTAATTGGTTAAGCTTAAAATCCATGTTACGTATGAACAAATGTGTAAGAAATAAGAATTGGGTTAGTGAATTTTTGTGATAATATGTTAATTGGAAGAGGTCAAAAGTGTGCTATTAGCAGAAGTAAGTGGAAAGGCAAGGACGGTTTTTTATGCTGACTTTGGTTTTCCTCTTTTCTTTCCATTATTTTCTTACCCAATATACAAGAAAACGAAATATTTTATAGCTTAGAAGAGTAAAAATCAAGTGGGTTTGTGGCTCTGCTTAGATGTCTTCGGGAAAGACTAATGCGAGTGCTCGCATTTGTAAAAGTCAAAGTTGATTCATCTGCTCATTTCTCCTCCATTCTTTATGTCTTTCTGCTCTGGTAGGTAAGGAGTCACAGACCCAGCCGAGGTTTCGAACTTACCGAAACCAAGACTTTCATAAAAGAAAAGTAATTCTTATATTTATATTTTTCTTTGCTGGGCTATGAATATTATATAATAGTAACACACGACCCATCTATTTTTATTTTAAAGATTAAATATCTAATGGCAGACATGGACTTATCTAATGACCGACGACGTGAACTTAGCCAAGTTAATTAAAGCGGATTTGCTCCTCACTTTCTCTGCACCCAACTCCCCACTCCACATAAATAAAAAAGATTAATTACCTAATCATTGCTTGTTGGAAAATGAATTAATCTCCACATCTTAAAATGGAGATTAAGTTATTAATTCCATTTAAGAGTTTTATATACATAATGATTGACAGCCGTCCGCAAGTGTGAGCAAATTCTCAAAAGCATCAAAGTGATATTATTTATTCATAGATTTCAAAGAGAGATGTAACAATGTCATTCTTTCTAGGACCAGTGGTCTCTAGACTCTGCAGCAAAAAGAGAGAGTTGGAAGTTTGAATTTTGAAGCCAGGAAAATGGCTACTAGATTTGAAGGCAAATCGTTCTCTTACTTCGAAATTGTTTTCTTCATCGTACTTTTCCGATTCTTTACTTTATTAGAAAGTCGGTCCAAAGAGGAAGAAGTACTAGAACATGAGAGAGAACAGTGACCGTTTACCAGTAGGTGAAGAACAGGAAAAATATGTCGACATTTGACAGGGACATCCATTTGTGTGGAACATAGTAAACACCTGTTTAGAATTAGATTGTCAAAGGTTTGTACTTTTGTCTGTATCTCCAGAATCCAAATTGATTTGCTATGTCTAGCATTCAATTGCTGAACCTCAAATAATATTATCTTCATTTTAAACACCTTGTTCTTTTAATTTGTTATCTATTGTTGAGATGCATAAGCAACTCCACATAGCACGTCCTGTGCAATATGATAAAAATACGAAGAATGAAACCCTCAGTTGGGTAATCTTTGATATTTTGAAGTTTCATTTACCCAAAGACTATCTAGAGATGCTATCAGACTGAATTCCATAGTACGAGCAGCAAATTGTAAATGCTGAAGGAGGTCTTCAACTTTCATTCATGAAAAATCCAGTACAAAATCATTGCTAATGAGTAACCCAACTGATGACACAGAATGTGGTTCATCAAAGGCGCCTGATATTTTGTTCGACTAGCATAGCAAGGATGTTCAGAATAAACACGCACTCACAAACTTTCTCTAACATTTACAGTATTATAGTGTGCCTTCTACCATCAGCTCCTTTCGGGGATGAGTTGTAGCTTAAATATAGTGCTAGGAAGGCCCCCACGTAAAATAATAATGATGGGAGAATGACAAGGATGGATGCGAAACCAATAATCCGGGGTCGACGGTCCTATGAGTGGTCACCTACCTTGGTGGCTTGCGGGGGAGGAGTTTCCTCCCTCACTTCCAAGATCAACATCTTCAATTTCACACCCCTCTAAACTAACAGGAATATTGTTGACACTTGGTTCGGAGCTGGCATTGCTGCATGTAGCAAGAGGAGAGTCCGTAGCACTAGCAGTTTTGCTTTTTGCTGGTCTCGTTCTGACGCTGTACACAGAGGAAGCCGGAACATTCGTCAAAACTGGTCGTAGATTACCTGTCACGCTTCGCCTTATATCCTACATAAGCAAATTTCATAATTAAATTAAAACTTGCTTCGGAAAAACAAAGTTCTTTGGTTAAGGCATGGGTATATTGTATATCACACCAAGCATAGGCTGGATAATACTGAATGGATTGCAAGATTTGAACGCCAAACATTATGCATGTTATCCCATATATCATTATGGTCACTGAAACAAGGTCTTAGCTATGCATTAAGTGAACAATGTGCACTTGAAGAAGGAAAGTGATGCATACCATGTGCCTCATAGCCATATCAAAGGACTTCTTTGAAAGGTTTCTTCCAAAGCCAGAGCTTTCAGAGGACAGAGACTTCCCAGCAGAATTGTTCTGAGTAGTGTGGTGGTCATATTGCTTAGGTGGTGCCAGTTTCCTCGAGTTTACTACTCTCTCAACCATTTGTGTTCCAATAAGTACAGGGTTCACATCATCACTGTCATTGGAAGATGGTCTGCTTATGACTCGATGAGAGTTCCCATTAGCAGTGGCACTACCATATGAAGCCCGTCCACTAGAAGGTGATGGTTGTCTTGGTTTTCCATTAGAATTACCAGCTATAACAGACGATGACCTAAAACTTGGTGCTCCAGGCCGATCCCTAGAGGCTGAAGCCGGCCTTTGTGGCAGTGATGTTCTTAAATTTAGTGGAGCATCAAGTGAGAAACCAGGCATCTCAGATGATTTCACAGGCCTAGGTTTTACTGTTGGGGAACTTCCACGTGATGGCACGGGATTTTTTGAACTTGTGGGACGTGGCTTTGTTGCTGAAGAAGATCGACCAGAAGGAGCAGATAGGGTAGGTGCAATTGATGAACTTGGTCGATGGGTTGGTGTTGCTGATCTTGATGTTGACTTGGAAGCTGGTACAGAAGGTCTGGCAGTTGGTGTAGAAGAACGAGCAATGGACCTAGAAGGAGTTGAAGACCTCACTGTAGGAGCCATGGGCTTAACGGATGATAAGGTGGCTCGTGAATTTGGGGTAGAGGATCTTGAGGGCTTGGTTGATGAAGGTAATGAGGACCGTCCAGTTGGTGTTGCAGATCTACGAGGAGCAGCTGCTGGCCCTCCAGATGATGAGGGCCTCCTGTTACCAATACTGGAAGAATTCAGACCAGATGTCAATGTTGGATGCTTAGATGCTACATTGCCCCTTGAAGTAGGTTCTGGTTTGATGTTTGCTAGCTGCAGCCCAAGTTATTGACAACATGACAACATAAATTTACAACTCATGACTTGATAAGTAAAACCAAAAATCCCAAAACAATTAATAGAACACCTGCAGTTCTAACTAGGCAGACATAAAAGCTAGGAATACAAGATCATTGAAATCTTATGATCTTATGAATACAAGATCATCATTTTAAGATGAATGAGTCAAATGTAGGAATGCTGCACATACATATCACAAAATTAAACCAGGCCTATAAATATTAAGAACTCAGGTTGACCAGAGTCTAGAGTTCTTACCCTAGATTTCGGAGCGGATACATGGTCATTAGGAACCTCAGTATGATTGATCGCAGTTTTCAGTGCTTCCGAATCCAAGGATGGAAAAAGTGGGGTAGCAGGGGGAGTAAGAAGCCTGGATATTAGAAGAGATTACCCATTACGATACCACAAGTGAGATGACATTATCATTATTCCAGAATCCAGACCAAAGCATAGAGATTAGAGTGAGAAATAAAAGTCTACAAAATGAACAAGAAATCCTGCTCTATTCAGGCTTAATCAACTTTTCTTAAAAACAGTCCTTAGAAACAGAACACCCCCTGATTTAGCAACCCATCTGTCACAAACAAGTTTCTTCAACAATTCTACAAGTTATTAGATGGTTCATCCTAATCAGACGGCCATATTAGTCAATCAGTTATAAACAAACATATCATCAATTATTTAAGCTTTGACATGAACTTACTAATACTCACCAATCGTAATCAGATTTCTCATTCTCCGAATTCAAAAACTCATCCACTCGGCTCTTTCTCTGCGGCGCCACAGGTCCAACAATCCTAGAAACCTCTGAACCTCCACGGTTATCAAAATCTGCACAAAGTAAGCACAACCCATCATCAATATCAGCCCAAACAAGGAAAAAAGTAACAAATACCGAAACTTTTGAAACTACCAATAAGAGCCCAAACGACGACGTACCAAGAGGCGCAGCAATAGCATCGAGCTCATCAGCGTTCTTGTTAGGAAGGCGGAGAAAGTTGGTATTTTTTTCCTTGTCCTTCTCGCGCCTTCGCATCTCGAGAAACAAAGCGAGCTCTTCATCTCTGTCATTCACATTCACCACCTTCCCGAAGCTTCGTTCTCGTGCCCTCGACTCCACGCTCACTTCCATGGTCGTCTCTGTAGCTCAGTAACACAAAGATTGAAGGAGAGAGAGAGTAGAAGAAGAAGAGAGGAATTGAGGAGCTTGGGAGAGGCAAGGTGAGTTCTTTTTAGCTGAAGTTCAGGTGGTGGTTTTTGTATTATTTTGTGATTGCCTTGACAAGAATGACATAGCCAGTGAGTCGCCTTCCCTGCTTTGGAAGCATTGAGATTTTTGAAACAAAAACAAAGCATCAGGAAATTAATATTTTAATGGAATATTTATGAAGATGGTGTGGATGGGCTGAGATGTGGAGATAACCACGAGAGTGCCATTGCTTCTGATTTTGCGCGAGACGTGGCTTTCTCCTAATCATTTTTTGGGATTTCATTTTAGTCGTCCTCATAAACTGTAGACATGTGAAGATAAAGCTGTATTACACGAATTCACGATGCATGTGACATGTCAAGTTTCATGGGAAGTACGATACTTGGAAAAGAAATTATGTTTAGGTTATTGAAATCTTAGACTTTTTTTTATAAAATTCTCGTGTTAGTTGAAGAAATTGATCGACCATCTACAGTGTAATATGTTAGATTATCTAATATAATAATATTACTCTCATTTGCAATTGTTTCATGTCAACATTTCAACTACAACTTCAACAACCATATCTATGTTTTAGATTATCTAATGATTGATACCCTTTTGAATATTGATGATGAACAAGCATTAATTCAAGCTTCTCCCTATATTTGCGTTAATCATACATCATCCAAAACCAATAAAAAGATTGGAAACTTGCATAAAATACATATTACTTGCAAAGGCAGAAATCTTATAGATGGCATTTTCAATTCTTAAAATACACACGCCATTTCCCATGAAGTAGCTCGGAAGAAGTATAAGAACAGGAAGCTTCCAAAATTATTCAGAGATTAATTTGATTTGAAGTTGATGACGAAAACAAGAGGGGCAATCTCGTGATTAAGTGCTAAAACAGACCCATTTTACGAACGATATTTAAAGCGAGAAACATTCCCATTCGTCTTGGCACATGCTGTAAGCCTGGAGCGTTTGACTCGTCACTCGTCGGCTCGAAACGCTGAGGAATTAATTCAAACTTTGGCGTTCAAAAGATGCCCAGATTTAAACGTGGGCTGTTGGATTTCTCGAGATGATCTACTCATCATCGGACGGCTGTTGTTGGTCGGCGAATTTAAAAGGGTCCTGCATGGGGTGGGCCTGCCTCGTGAATCGTGTGGTTTAAATTTTGGTATCTGCCTCAAAAATGCGGTCCGTGGGCCCCAATCAGATTGTGGATTGTTGTGATTGGCCAATAACCTATGGCCCAAACAAAGCCCAACCTGAAAAGGGTCATATGATATGACCCCATAGCTTTTAATCCGGCTAAAATTTACTCCCAAAGTTTTTGTTTATTATACTTTTTCCCCAAAAGTTTTCTGATTGTTTAATACTGCCTAATTGCCACTAAGGATTTGGTAAATTTTTTATTTTTAATGGGTTATTTTTATATACCCGTTAGATGGTAATGAAACCTCTCTTTAGTATTTTGATTATCGCTTGTATTATAAAAAAATAGAATAAAAACCAACTCTTTTTGTGAAACTGTAAAATTCGTTGATAAACATAGCAAATACAAGATATAAAGAGAAAGAACACAATCCCAAAAGAGATTCTTGCAATGCAGAAAATCTAGAAAACATAAAAATCAACGTTTTGGATGCGGTAGAAATACATGTTTGGATCGCTTATGGTATGTTGGGTGGAAGTTTGTGAGACGTAGGCCATGTGCCATGCTCCATGTTTGAGTCACACGTTTCTCTGCCCTTCTTCCTCAAGTCAAGTCATCATGATGGCCCGAGCAATCAGTGCCATGCCAGCCAAAGAGACAATAAGACAAGGACGGTGACAGTTTTGAGAATATAAAGCATTTAGCTGCAGGAATAAGAACAATAATTGAGAGTGATATACATCACTACCATAATTGCATTGTTTCTGTCCATTTTTATTGCACCAAAAAAATACCAGAGAGAGAGAGGGGTTTTTCGAATATGAATTGCTTCTGCTTGTATTGTTTTTGTTTGTTCTTCCAATTCACAGACAATAAAGTTCCACACAAAATAAAAAAGATCAGCAACAATACATTTTTTATTATAAGCAACTTTGGACTTTTATTAACTACAACAGGCAACAGTTACAGGAAGATGATTTCGGATACAGATGATTAAAGCCACTCGGGCTCCTTTCTAATTAGAAAAACAAATGCTCACTATTTTGGAAACCTGCATGGATAGCCATCAACTTTGTCGCAAGAGCAGAAACACTCAGTTGACTTTTTTTAGGGAGAGCGTCCATCAACTCGCCGTTGGAGAACCACTGCTCCAACACCTCTCAACCCCGAAGAGGCACGCATCGGTGTTCGGTTTAATGACCCCGAAGGGTGGGGATTCTCCACTGGCAATGTGATCAGGATATGGGGGAGAGGGAGAATGGCAAGCATGAAAGCAGTCAACCTAAATATCCATGGCACACTGGAGAAGAATAGCAAGTTCACTGAGGATTCTGATCATGCAGAACATTGTTCCTTTCACCTCAAAAATACCAGCTGATGAATGGGAACTGACAAAGCTCCTCCTCAGACAAGAGACGGCACACCTGCCCCAATAAATCTATAACGATGCCACAACACCTTCGGAAAGGGCATCAGCAAAAGGTGTTATCTCCCATATGTCCAAACCATAGTGCATGCACTAACGCCTCAGAACTCACCTCACATCTGAATCTGAAGCATAAATTTGAATTCACCACCCTGTGCTTGAAAAGGGACATGCTGCACAATACAGAGATGCCTTATTGTAGGTTATGATTCTTATGAAGAGAAAAAAAAAATTATGAGGTATGTTAAGGATAAAAGTCAAATCTGGCACATATTTTCCAGGGGAGATGTGAAAGACTTCCAACAATCAATAGTCCAGATGATAATACATTTCTCACCAGAGAAACAAACAAAGGCCTGAAGCATGTTGAAACAATAACCAAAAATGTCTAGGCACATGAAGTTCCAACAAGAGCATTTGCTCCTTCGAACTTTCCGTTTACAAGAATATCATAAGTAATGTCATCAGGTACAAGGCCTCTGTCAAGCATCTCATCATGCAACCTAAAAGCCTCTTGCAAATTCCCCTCCTTGAAGTTCCCAGCAATCAAAGTACTATAAATATGAACACTAGGAGTCTTACTCCTCTTATTCATGTCTTCCAAGATCTTACGTGCATTCTCTAGCTGTCCTTTGTTACAAAGACCATTTATCAGAACTGTATACGTCTTGATATCAGGTACAATTTTCTTCTGAAGCATCTCTGAGTAGAGATCTGTTGCAACTTGTAACTCACCCCTTTTTAGCAAGCCATCAATTAGTGTAGTGTATGCTTTCAAATCACAGGGAATACCTTCACTTATCATCTTCTTGTGCAAGTCAAGAGCCGCTTCCATGTTATTTAAATTCTGGAAGCCCCAAATCATGCTACTGTAAACAGCTGTACTTGGAGATAAACCAACTTCAAGGAGTTCTGAGAAAAGTTGACTGGCAGTTCCCATGTCTCGCCTTTTGCAAAACCCATCAATGAGGGCACAATATGCAGTAACATCCAATTTAATACCCTTCTTTTTCATATCATTCCACATTTGCAAAGCAAGATCAATTTGATTGCTTTTGCAAAACCCATTAACAAAGCTGGTGTAAGTGACAACATTTGGAGAGACTCCACCTTCACACATTTCTCTATATACAGCCAGTGCGGAATTCATGGCACCCTCCTTGATAAACCCATCTATAATATTATTGTAACTCATACATCCAGGAACGAAACCCCTCTCAACAATTTTATTTAGCCTATCACTTGCCTCAGATGTACGACCAGCTTTGCACAAGCCATCAATGACAATGTTAACTGTGAATTCTGTGGGGGTTATCTTTGCAGCCACCATATCGTTAAAGACATCAAGGGCACGCTTTATATCACCTTTCCTGAAATAGCCCTTTATCAAAATAGAATAAGTGAAGACATTAGGTTTCAAACCTCTCTCAAGCAACTCCAAAAATACACTGTGTGCACGCTCCATATTCCCTATTCTGCAATAGCCATGTATCATGCTGTTGTAGGATACTAGATTAGGTACCACACCGTTATACACCATCTTATCCCATAAACTACAAGCTTCACTTACTTTACCCTCCCCACAAAGCCACGATAAGAGATTATTATACAAAAAAACATTAGCAACGCTACACTCAACTGCCTCATCAAACAACTTACACGCATCTTCCAGTGACCGATATTTCAAAAATCCACGTACCAAATTATTTACAATGAAGACATCAGGCAAAATATCCATGTTTTTCATCTGGACATAAAGCTCATAAGCCTTTTCCATATTCCCATTATGACAGCAGTATTCTATAAGAACTGCATACATAACCTTCTTTGGACTAAGTCCATCCTCTATAATTATATTGAACAAATCCAAAGCACTCTCCAAATTCCCTTGCACACAATAACCCTTCATTAAGCTTGTTGCAACAACCAAATTAATTGAGTTCCCACAACTTACCATTTCATCCTTAATCCTTAGGGCTTCAACCATATTCCCTTGCTTCACACAAGCCTTGATGACGCTAGTAAACGTACCCACGGAAGGAACCCACCCTATTTCTCTCATTTCCTTCAACAACTCCAGAGCCAAACGTAAATTGGGTTTGCTACAAACAGCCTGAATAGCAACACCATGGGATGCTGCATCAAGTTCTATCCCTCTTGCCCTCGCCTCTCTAAAGTACTCCTCTGCCTTATTTGGTTGCCCCTCTTTCAAGCAAGCATGCATCATCACACGCAGAGTGGCACGATCACCTCCCATTCCTCTCAAAACCATTTTATCATACAACTCCCGTGCATTCACAATCATTTTTCTCCTAACCAATTCTGCTAAAAGAATATTCATACACGTAACACAAGGATACAACTCAAGCTCTATCATTCTATCAAAGCAATCAATCGCATATTTGATTCGATTGGCTCTAATATAACTGTTCAATAAGTAGCTAAACACCCGAGATTCTAATTCAAAATCAAACCTTTTAGCGCAGTCTATCAAGCGGTCGAAAAATACTTGCTGAGCAGGGCCTGAATCACCGGAAGCGTACTGGTTAAGCAAGATTTGGGCACGCACATGAGTCTCTTCAAAGCGAGTCAAAATGTGAAGCAACACACAAAACGCATCGACACCTTTAAGAAAGCCTCGCTCTTTTTCAGCCCATATGAAGTGCTCCAGTGCCGAATTTGGTTCACTCCTGTGGCTTAGAAGAGTGCTTATCACCTTGGTTTGTGTTATTTCCGAGTCTCGTCCAAACAGGTCTTCGTGAAATTCAATTTCTGAAGTGGCTTTCTCAGGAAAATCAGATTTTGAAGTGACTGACTGGGAAGAATTGGTACTCGGATTGGGATTCTCCGACAATGATGATTCTAAATGGGGCTTAGGAAATTGGGTTTGTGAAGAGAGGAATTTAGGGTTTAAGAAGGAGAGGCGACGTATTGAAGGAAGTGGCGAGGAATTGAGCGAAGATTTCATTTTTGGGTTTCTGCAGAACAAGAAAAGAGCAAAACCAGAATGAAGGTGCTTTGGTTTGGTAGCGAGACGGACGAAGTGAAAGTGAGGAGGTTGATGACGACAGAAGCTGTGGCGCGAGTGCTTGAATTAGCTAAGTTTTCATATACTAGGGGCCCTCAGCTAATGGCTATAGAAATGGAGATATTCAAAATTCCGATTTTCAATTTTCAGTATTTACTACTAATCTCAATTTGTTGACCCCTTATTTTGAGAGCTAAATTCATTTTATCCAGCAAGTGATTTGATGTAACACAGTGTGTCGGTCGAGCAAATTTGATGAAATAATGTAAAGTAATTCTAAAATTATCTACTTCTAAGTAATTCATTCGACACGAAATACTTTTAATCATTTCGTTGAATAAATGTAAAAGATTTTCTATTTAAACATCACACTTCTCTTAGTTCACTTCCAATACTTAAATCATTAAACTGTAAGTTTTATTATTATGTAAAAAGACAAAAAAGGTCATCCAACTTAATACTTAACCCTAGTACATCTATACACACACCCCACTACTCTTCATATTGAGTTTAAAAAAAATACAAATTCATCTACATTGTATTGCTAGAGACGTGGAATATTGACGAACATGCCTCTTTAAAATTTGTGTGGGAGCTGATAGAAAGACTTGTTGATTGTTTGGCTGTAATGATCTTATTCTCTTCTCTTTGTTGATTGCTTGGCTGTTGATTGTTTTTGTTTGGTTTTATATTTGTTTTTTTTTATACCTGATGTCACTTCTAGAAAGTATTAAATTTCAGATTTTGGGTTCCATTTGTTTGTGTTTTTTTTTTCTAGGAACAGTAATATTATTGTCACTTCTCAAATTCTAGTATGCATCTAAAATCATAATCTTGCCACCGTGGACTAAGGAGCAAGGAGGTCTTCACCTCCTCACTGAAAAACTATTATAGGTGCTTGAAATTGCTCATTTGCTCCTTATTTCCATCTTCAACATTTAAATAAATGTTTTTGTCTTTTTACTTTAATTTATTTTTATATTACTCCATTTACTTAAATTTACAATATAAATAAGGAAGTACTCTCCATTTGGATTCAAATAAAAATACTAGAAAATCAAATTTCCCCCAAATCAAAATTTGAAAAATCGGTTTTAGTGCAAAATACTATTTAGGCTAAAAATGATAGCTCATTAAGTCAATATATACTTCATAATAAAATTCCATAAAATCAAGTTTTCTTATTTGATGTGTAAGGAATAAAAGCCGCCAAAAATTATCTTGAGAAAATGATTATTCCGAAAAACCATTTTTCATACTTATTCAATATTTTTACATAGAATAATTTTTCATGTATGATATAAATGCATGAAGGGACCTAAGGTAAATCTAGGTAAAAGGCCTTAGATCCAATTCACAAAGAGTTTTTAACCTTTCAAAATTGCACATTCGCTAAAAAATTCCTGGTCCACTGCTGCTGCTTCAATAGTTGAGTTATTTTTCTTGTTGCTTTTCCACTTTGATAAAAGCTTCAATGTATACTCCATTGATGGTCGATCAGATGGCCCACTTATAGTGCAAAGTGTAGCAACCACAATGTATTTCTTTTATTTCTTATTTTTTCAACTTGGAGTGTATATAAGGGTAATTTGGGAAGTTAGTGGCTTAGAAATTGTGAAATTTTAAATTAAAAGTTGGGGTGAACTTAGAACATGGGGTGAACTAAAAGAAGTGTAGGGTTTAAATAAAAAATCTCTAAATGTAATTTGAAATGAACTTTTAACTCAAGTGACATGAGATAAAAATGATACATTTAAAAACACAACAAGAACATCTCCATCAATCCTAGAAAACTTGATTTCATATATAAGCATATAATGTTGTCTATGCCAAAGGGCTCCATCTGCGACCTTTTCAAGAGTCAATTGAAGATAGCAGCCAAGAACCATAGCAAATTGGAAGTACACAACATTTTCTTTCTTTTTCAAGAAGTTGATGAGCAACTTTATTGCTCTTCAAAAATGACCATGTTCTTAAACAATTTGCATAAGATGACAATAGAAAAAACCTAGGATCTTAGATTACATCATCGATTAAGAAAAAATTTAACCCAAATGTGAAGACTCAATAAAGAAACACGTGGTAGCAAAAAGAATATACATTTTAACTAAGTGCAATTTCCTGAATGTTTTTATCAATCAAGCATCATCAGCATCGCTTCCACCAATCTGAGCTTCCAAAGCTATCGAGTAGTTGCTTCCATCGGGACCAAGAATCTGGAATCTGCTCAGCAACAAAAGAAAATTCACTCCAAAAATTTTAATGCAGCGACCAAAGACATTAGTTTGGTATTACCTCTCAAGGATAAATTTCCCTTCCTTGTACTTCTGGCTTTTCTCCTGTGCAGCCTCCTAAAATTGATAGCCAAAACAAGAGTTCCGTACAGCGATCGTATTGATGAAAGTACTGCAAATATCAAAAAACATAGTTTTGAGGAAAATATCTTACGTATCTCCACCCCACCATTGAGCCACATGAAACACAAAATATGTCAGCAACAGTATGTAATCCGGTAATCATGATCCGCTCTTCTTTCTCTCCGAGTGTGACATTAACACTGCCATACATTGAGGAAATTAAAAGGTCAATTCAGCATTCACATGTGCAAGCTGCATTTGATGTGAGTTATGCACACTTGATAGGATTCAAATGAATGAAAATGCGTTTGAGATAAACCACATCACCCATCACATAGCCAGGAAGTTATTTAGTGCAAAGTGGGAGAACAATATTCATAAGATGAATTCGTACACTGTCACTGTATTCTTTTCTTTTCTTTTTTCCCCCTTTTTCATCCTCAAAAGTTAAGCTTTCAAAATTCATCAATGGGAATGTATTCTCTAGCCTACATCAGACCATGTTTCAATTGCAGATACAACTCATTCCATTAGCTTGGTGGACCAAGAAGCAACACGTGCACAGAGCATGACTAAGAGTTTTGGGGAAAGTGAGACCAATATAAACTCACATGCCCGTGACCTTATGAGTACACACACAAGCATGCAAGCTTACACTTACACGTTATGAAAAAGATAAGCCTTTCCATGTCTGCAGTGAAACGACTGGAACAAAACAAAATCAGAGGGTTAGAATGTTACTAATCATTCCCGATATCAAACATAGACATAAAAGGAAAGGAGAACAATGTTTACAAGCATCAAGCAAGAAGTGGAAAAATATCATTTGAAAGGTCATGACAGGAAAAGAGAAAAGTCCTGGGGCCTCCACATAATCAGGACACGTAAATATAGCTTTCTACAATAAGTTTCAGATTGTGATGTTATATCTTTTATAGAGATATTCAAGCGTTATTACAGTTAAACAGAACTAAGAGACATTGAAGTGGGGAAATCAATATTTGAAGAGCTAGCAAACTGAACCGCTTTAGCCTCCATATGATCAAAGTTCAAACCAACAATAATGCAAATAACTGGGACAACATTTTGGTCTAGAGTTAGATCCTTAGAGAACAGAGACACCACATCCTATCTCACCCTCCAGCCGGAATTAACAATTAACCCAGGAAAAGTGTAGAATAGATTTCTTGGACCTGAATTTAGCAGGAATTAGAGATCCTGAATTCTTCTCCAGCAAGTAATCCCACCATCGTGTTTCTAGATAGGCATAGTTTAAACCTAGAGCATCATCATAATAGTTTTACTGATGAAGATTCTAAATCTTGAGCATTTTTCATATCCAGTCATCAAACATATAGGCCATTTCACATGCAGCAAATGTTGATTGTGACGAGCAATAAAACTAATTTGGAAAAGAAGCCCTGCAAAAAAAAATACGAGAAAGAAACCTAGAAACAACCCAATGTTTGAGTTTCCCAACCTCAAGTAGTTTGAACATGACCCATCACTATGTGTTATGGTATAACAAAACAACCACAAAAATCTGAAGTCCCATTTGACCGCAATGAGACAAGATGCATATCCAGGTTAACCCAAAACAATACTTCCTCAATATCTTATGGGCAGAGCCCCTTAAGTTGCTTCCTTTTCATTGACAGACTTATCAGTTACTGGGACTTAGCATAATAAACCCACACAAACTAAATTCTTAGAATGCCATACCACCAATAAATTTCACATAAAAAAATTGCCACACAATTTTACATATCATATCATAACAATGCATCATAGAGTTCATGAATGCATAGGCGGACTACATATGCAATAAACAGTAAAACTGAAAGAAAAAAATTTGAATTATGGGGCAGATGATTTCAGACCTTAGAGAGTATGTCATCAACAAGAGCAAGATGGGTTTTGCAGTGCTTGCAGCTGTAGATTTTTCCTTCAAGACTGATCGCAAACAGCCTTCCCATGTCGTCACACTACACCTCTAGCTATCTTAATTTCTTTTCCTAGAAAAACACCAAGATCGACAACCATATTAGAGAAATGAGCATACCAAACAAAACCTAGAAATCACATTAAACAGAAATTTGAGAATTTCGAAATTATTTTAAACTTTAAAAATGAAAAACGCAAAAAGGGACATGCTTTACAATGCAGACGTATAATTTTATGATATGAAGAAGAGCAGAACGATGACGCCTATTGGGTTTTATCTGATCTTTACCAGCAGTTACAGAGGGAGCAGAATAGCAAGGAAACCTTCCATTGAGTTGGGACGAGGGTCTGCCCGCTTTAAACAGAGAAGTACTTTCCGAGTACAACTGCAAACTGCAATAGAGGCACCTTTTTTTTTTTTTTTTTAAATAATTTATTTATTTATTTATTTTAAATTTCATTTCAAATTTATATTTTCTTCTTCTTTTTCTTTTATCTATATATATATATATATATATATATAAACCAAAAAGCAGAGAATGGTGAAACATTCAAAATACCAAAAAATGTCCTTGATTAATTCAAATATTAAGAATTGAAATTATTAATTTAATAAGGATAATATAGTAAATTCACATTTTTTCATATTAAAAAAAATCAGGTAATAGGTCCTATTTTTGTGAAACATAACTACCCATGATATCTTTCCTTAATTCTTTAAATAAATAAATAAATAAATAAAACCAATTGGCAAGGGGCTAGTATTTTTAAAGTAAAACATTTTACCCAACAAAAAAAAAGAGTAAAACATATAATTAAAAATGCCTAAATTTTAGTACAAAATTAGAGGTCTGATAAAATTTTGAAAGACAAAAAACTGAAACAAAAAATAAATGCAAGGTAAATATCTACTTGTTGGGCAAGGTTGTGGAGATTATGTTGTGGGATCGCTTAGTTGGTTCGTAAGTGCTCTATAGTCTCCGATCCTCATTAGAGTAATTAAGAATGAATGAAGAGGTATTATTTATCACATTTTGAATCAAAGAATACTTGTCTATGATCTTAATTCATAGTCAAATAATGTTCTTATTATGACAACATAAACTTTAAGACAAAATTGATCATTTCTTTATTGCGACCTCCGTAATTTTTGACTTTCATTAATGTAGAGAAGTTTGAATTTTGATGTACTTTGCACAAGTTTAGAAATTTTACAAAAGAAAAAGTACCTTTATTTGGGGAAAAAAAAAGATAATAAAAACACTCTCCTGGCTTAGTTGTTTGGTAACGCTTGTCGCCGATAAGAGTAAAAACACAGTGCAAGAGGGATTGGAGCTTCTTTTTTTTTTTTTCTATGAAAACTTCTAGCTAGCGAAGGGACAGTGCGAAGAATAACCCAAGGTTCAATTGAGTATATTCCAAGAGATGACTCATTCTTTTTAGCTATAGACATGCCATGAGTGGACATGAGACTAATTCCAAGAAGGTGCCAAAGGACAATAACGTTTCACATTACTGACTAGACCAAGCAAACAAACCCATTTCGATAGGAGAGGAGAGGCTCTCTGCCATTAAGAAGACATCTCTATTGACTCACATTTTCATGTGTTTGGGAAGCCTTATCTTCTTTTTTTTCTTCCCTGATTTCATGTAAGCAATTAACCAGCCTGGGATTGTTTGTTATACATCCAATCCAACTAGCCATGGCAACTTTTTTTGTTCCCTTCTCTCTTTCCATTGGCCAAAGGCAAGTGACAGAAAAATAGCTCATAGTGAATTGTGTGCGTCTCTTGAATCACAAAGTACATTCTTGTTAGTTTCATGATCAATAGGCAAAGGTTCAGCACTTAAAAATAACTAAAATTTAAAACTATCAAATATGCGATGATGAAGAACTGATGAATGCACCTCTAGGAGAGTCAGATGTTGCAAGATCCATAATTTGATTTTCCTTGACAAACAAAATCCAATCAGAAGGTGCTGCCATGACATATGGTAAAAAATATAAGGAGTCTACAAAGAAGTATGTTTTCCCTTTGAAAAAATGGGATCCGCAGGTGAAGTCCAACTATGAAGAAGAAATTGTGTCTTGGGGTGTTCTTTTCTCAACAGCACCAATTCTCTGAGGAGGCCACGCAATGTGGGTAACCCTTCCTTGAACTAGACCCAGAGGAATCTGCCAACAAACAGCTTGTCTAACTTAGCCAAAGTGTCGGAAATATAGAAGACAGCCTAAGTTAGCCACATTTGCTATGATCTGATGCATTTAGCCAAGTCACCAGCACAAGCTGCATGCTTACTATCAAATACGTAAAGTTAAGAATGTTCAAAAGAAACTTCTGAAAGAAAAGCCCACAGTACTTCAAACATTACTTAGATTCTACAGATGTTTCCAAATGACAACAAAAGCAGCTAGCATAAGCTCGAGTTGCCAACTTTTTTTCAAAATGACAACTTTTGTGCCATTGCCAAACTAATTATCTATATAGCATTGAATTTTATCATGTACAAATAATCTCATTTTGGAGCCAGAAGTTAAAGTAATAGAAAAAAGATTTACTTCCTACTCCACATTATAAATTTTCTGAATAATACATACACAAGCAGAGTTATTTGACATAAACTAAGAAAATTCAAATACCTAGTAGTTAGTGTATGGTTCCACATCCTCGGCGACACAATCAATAATGGTGACCATAATGATAAGTTATGCTATCATTAAACTACTTGTTGTTAGTGCACAAAAGGGAAACTTACTGGGCCAAACGATCTTGAATCCAAGCTAGAAGATGAGTTGTCTCCCTCAACCCAACAATGTCCTTCTGGAATTTTCAGCACATCATAGGAATGACGAGTTCCAATCCACTCACCAGGTAATGCAGTTATTCTCTTTATGTGCCTCTCCTTGTGATTGCTTGGGGAACTGCAAAAGGTTCCAACAAGCCTAATTGCTTCTTAAAATTCACCAGGCATAAATGGTATTCGATCTGCATTGGGGGCCAAAAATTACCTGAAAACAACCACGTCACCATGTGAAAACTTGTAGTTTTGAAGACACCGCTTCTCCACCAAAACATAGTCATCTGCAACCACACCACTAAATAAGCACCATCACAATGCACAGAACAACAATTTGTTTGAGATATCTCTCAATATACGAACCAATTGGCAAGCCCATTAAAGAAGTAGTTCCAGGATTTAACGTAGGCGACATAGAGGAACCGCGCACCGGAGCAACACCCACAAATCGATCTGAAACATAGACACCTATGACCCCGCATGTGAAAAACTTGTTGGCGAAACTCCACAACGCACTCCGAGTTCCCATGTCCAAGTTTTTCAGCAAATAATCACATTTCAGTAGCAAAATGGAACCATCTGTAACAACTACCATCAATTTCACTATACAAAAAAGAGACAGTTCATAGATTCATGCTAAAAATGACAAACAAAAAGGCGGAAGCAGAGGTTTTTGACAGCACATCTAACAATTATGGCGCATGAAGCAAACTGCAACTTTCTAAGTATGTGATATAGAGTGAATGTGCAATGCCGATAAACGTCAAAAAGATTTAGACAAGCAAATACGCTACCCAATCTCTCAGAGACAAACAATCAAACACCTTGTAGACTCGATGGACGACAGAGAAAGAGAGAAGGTTACTATTGGAGTAGAGTTTACCAGGTAAATTTTTAGATTAGCTGTCGAAGAAGGCCCCTTCGCCGGCGGGAACCTTGTCAATGGAGATAAGGCGGGAGGCGGAGGTGGCGTGCCGTCGTTGGCCCTCGTGATTTTGGGGAGGTGGAGAAGCAAGTATCGCAATCGAATATATGTCAGCTTTTGAGCTATACCTGACAGAAACTTTTCGCTCAAGGAATTTGAATTTGCCGATTTGGGCCGTTGAAGTTCCAAAAGTGGTAATTGGAAGCCCAATTCAAACATCCAAGTTCCAACAACCGAAGAGATGTTTTTGTAGTTGGGGTTATTTATTTATTTATTTATAAATTGTTTTAAATGAACTTTTTTTTTTCAACTCCCAAACTACAGATACTTTCATGATTTTTTTTTAATTCGTTTTAAATGGTTTTAACAATTTTTTTTTTTCAAATTGGACCCTATATTTTGGTTTCATTTTCAATCAGATTCCCAAAGTTTAGTTGCGTTGCGTTTTCAATAAAAATTAGATTGAAAAAAAAAATTCCTTAAAATAATATTTAAAAAAACTAATATGCACGCCAAAATGACATATTAGTAAACAGAAGCCAAACGTATACATATAAAAGAAAGGAAAAAAAAACCTTATAAACTGTAAATTGATTAAATTGAAATTTCATGGCCTTTCTAATAAATTGAGGATATCATATCTTCTTTTCTTTTTTTTCTTTTTTTTAAATTTATAGAAATTATGACTCCATACCTAGAGAGGGTGTGATATCCTCAGCCCAAAAAAGTTAAAACTATTCAGACTTAATGGAAAACAAAATATCCATACCATATGGATATTGGTCAATTTATTTGTATCTTATGTTATCATGTTTTCCCATAATTATATAGTGCAGATATATTTTATTTGGGCCACCAAATACAATAATTGGAATGTTGCCCCGTATTTCATCTATTTCAAAAGCGACCTTAATGTTTTCCCATAATCATTATTTCATTCTCTTTCATCACCTAAGACTAAGCTACCCCTCAACGACTTTAACTCGAGATAAATTATTTCACATCGAGCAAGCAGGAAAAGCTCACATGCTCTTGCATATAGTAATCTTTTGACGACATAACAACCTTTACAACATTAAGCAGTACAAATCATGATTATGCTAAGTAATTAACGTACACAATTTTGAATTCTACAAATTCAAAACCCAACATGATATGCACATAGAAAATAGGTGCTCAAGAAGAGGTGAAGGTGTCAATAATGGTAGTGTGGAGCGGGTCACTCAAATGGGTAGCCCAGTTGTTAAGTGGACCCTTTCCAGTGACAGCAGCCTGCACAGCAAACCCAAGAAACCCGATCATGGCGAGACGGGCGTGCTTGATTTCAGCCAATTGAAGAGTAGCCTTCTTTTCCGGGTCGGAAGCCAGGCCCAATGGGTCAAAGAACTTGCCACCTGGGTACAGCCTCTTTTCCGGGTCGAGCTCAGCGTTCCTCTGGAACTCGATGTACCCGATCACCAAAACCTCGATCCAGATCAATGTGGTTATAGAAAACGGCAGTGGCTGCCCCAAGTAAGATGACCCTTCGATAAGCTCCACCTGTACAAATACGTCAACATAATTAACGGGGACTGTGATTTTAGGCCACTACCAATATGATTTTAGGCCAAAAGAGGAAAAAGAAAAATGTGCGCTTGGATCGACAGAAATTATGAACAATTCCCACGAAAAAACCTATGAACACGTAGTCTTAAACTGCGGGTTTGAACTTGAACTTTTAAAATAAATCGTACCTTCCCTGCGTCTTGCCATGTGATCCCAGTGACCGACTCAACGGTGAGAGCACCGAGAGTGGCGAGCATGGCCCAGCGGCCATGGATGAGCTCGCACTCGCGAAACCTCTGCAACCCGAACACTTCATTGTATGGCTGAAACGGCGTCGACTGGACGTCGGCGGTTTCGGTTCGGGTCCCGATAACATCACCCGCCAAGTTCTTGGCCAGGTTCTGGTCCAGCCCGTCGTAGTCGTACTGGAGATACTCCGCTGGTTTGCCCAACCCGAACGGGTCGAACCCGTAGTCGCCCACCAAGCTCCCGTCCAGCCATTCCGGGCCTTGGCTCCCGGGTACCAAAGTGGGCGGTCTGAAGAGAAAGTGGACTTCGCGGCCTTCTTGGGTTTCTTGGTCCCGAATCCGAACCGGGCCTGGACCCGACCCGAGTTCGAGTACACGTCCGGAAATCGTGTTCCGATGAATGAGGATGTAGCGGCGGCGCCTGCGGTGGTGGCCATGGCTCTGGGCTAAGGTGCACCAGGGGTGGAGGGTTCGAGGTCGAGATTGCAATGTGTGTTCAAGTGGTGTGGATGAATTTGGTTGGATTTTTATTCGGGAGGGAAGTGAAGTATTTTATCGGGCTCGAATGGATTATCCGCGGTGCGGGTTTGTGGACGTTGGATTAGGAAGAGGATCCATCTGACGGCTGTGAGGGTCTCGGCCTTATCTTTGCCTTATCCTGATGGTGGTGTTTGTGGGGTCTCGGGATTTGGATCATTGTGGCACTTCTTGTGGTTGAGGTTGCAAAATACCATATAAAAAATCTACTTGGGTTTTCTTGTGGTTGGCTTGGCACTTCCTCAGTTCATTTCTTATACTCCAAGCGAATAGTAGGGGTCCAAAATCTAAATCACGTATACCAGATAAAAAAAATGTCCCTTGCGTATTTAGGTGAGATGGGTTTTCCTAATAGACTGGCATGTTTACTAGTAAAAGAATTATTTGAATTCCTACTTCTCTTCCATTTACTAACACATATGATTGTAATTTAATTTATAAAAATACTTGAATTATTTTGTTGCACATTCTTTACTTTCCCGATTCATGACTCCTCGACTCCAAATTTCCAAATAAAACACGTCATAACTGCAACTAAGAACTTGGACTGTTTTGATGTTAACTGGGCTACTTGTTGGTAACAGCTAGTTCAGGCCCAAGAGTTGGGCTTCTGGTTATAACTATGGCCGGGAATTAGCCCGGCATCGATCCTAGAAGACTCGAGTCAACTCAAACTCAGTTGGAACATGACATGGCTTGCTAAGCCCACACGTGTCGGCTAGCGAGATATATACCTTGTCGTTGCCTGTATGGGATAACTTGGCGGCAGTCATCCGTATACTATGCATCGCGGCACTGCCCCACTCCCAAAATTAAAAACTTCCCGTTGATTTTGTCGTGTTAAAATTTCAAAAGCAAAAGAAAAAATTATTTAAATTCCTGGTTCTAGAACCTTGGAAACTGGGTGTAGCCGGTAAAACCAAATTCTCGCCGCTGACTCGTGCGGCGGAATACTATTACAAGTATACCGGCTGGTCCGGTCACTTTTATCAAGTTCCCAATTCTCTCTGGTTCTAGTAAATTTTCCTCTGTTTTTCTATTTCTCTCGCAGCTTTGGTTTTCGCTATCTTTTGATTCTCTTTCTCTCTTCGGTTTTTGGTATTTTTCGTGGTGGAATTGCCGGCCGATTCCGTCGCTTAAAGGTAACGCTCTTTTCTAGATCTGTTTTTCTTTTTTATAACTTCTGTTTGGCTGCTGAGAAAATTGAGGAAACTAAGAGAAGGTATAAAAATGGTTTTTATTTATATTTTTTTCTTTCAATCATAAACTATTAGTGGTGGTGAAGTTTGGCTAATTAAGTTACACATAGGAGTAGTTTGCTTTTTCCTTTTCGAATATTCTAGGTTTTTTTTTTTTGGTGTGGTGGTGTTGGTGGGAAGGGGTTTGGGGGGGTATTTAATAACAATAAATAATGTAATTATAATTATAACTATAATTATAATTGTAATTATTGACAATTATTATGATTAAATTTCCTGCTATATGTGTGCGGGCGTTGACTTGTATGATTGGAATATTTGGTTCTTGCCCTGATTGCTTGAGCTAAGATTAGATGACATGTCCTGTGTAAGATTGGAAACAAGATTTGAATTGCTAATCTTGTGCAGACACTGATCTTGTAACAATGAGGGCTGCCAAAGGTAAGGGGGCAGCGAAGATCTCCAAGGAAGCTCTAAAGCCTGTGGATGATGGGTTAGTTAACTTTTTATGTTTCAGTTGCATACAATTCTTGCATTTATTTTGTTTTTGTGGTGCAATGATTCTCTAAAGAGTTTGTCCTGCAAAAGTTCTCTCTTTTAAGGTGTTAGTTTCATGGCCATTGTTGTGGTCACTTGTTCTACTGATGTTACATACTCAATGGTGTAATACATGTCTGCATTTGTATGATAGTGATGTATTGTATATCTCTATTATTTTCAGAAGGGTTGGGAAACGGAAGGCTGCTGCCGCAGATGATAAGAGTAGCAAACGAAAGGCCAGGAAGGAGAAAAGAGCCAAGAAAGACCCCAACAAACCTAAGAGGCCGCCTAGTGCCTTTTTCGTGTTCCTGTTTGTATCTGCTTCTCAATACTTTACTTAGTGAGAACAACCAATTGTTGTATCGTGAAGATTTATCTGAATCATGATACTTTTATGTCACAGTGAGGAGTTCAGGAAGGAGTTCAAGAAAGAGAACCCTAATGTGAAGGGTGTAGCAGCTGTAAGTAATCGATGGCTTCTCCTTATGTAAATGGATGTAGGATCCTTGTCCTATATGATGAAAAGAATTAACTTGTTAATTGTCTTCTGCATCTGAAGGTTGGAAAAGCTGGAGGAGACAAGTGGAAATCCCTGTCTGATGCAGTATGTATTCTATATTAATTGTTTTTTTGTTTGCATTGTGGAACTGTTTTCCACTTTGGGAATGACTCATTGGATGTGCCTTCAACAAGTTCAGTCGTTTGTGGATCAACTTCTGTATTTTTGTTTTCTTTTTAAAAAGACATACATGGTTTATGTTAGTCAAAATCGAGTTCTAATATCTACTTGATTCTTGTGAAGTTTGTACCCTGTATCGCTTACCTGTATTTCTCACCATTGTTGGAAAGGAAAAAGCTCCATATGAAGCCAAGGCTGCAAAAAGGAAGGCCGAGTATGAAAAGCAGATGAAAGCCTACAACAAAAAGCAGGTGGGTGTACTCATGTGTGTCTAGAGGCTAGCCTCGCCTTCTAATTAGAAGAAGTATTTGGTGTTGGCTTGATACATTTTTTGATTGCTATTAATTTTTCACCTTTGTTTTATTCACAGGAGAGTGGGGCAGATGATGGTGATGAAGAGTCGGAGAGGTCAAGATCTGAGGTAAATGATGAGGAGGACGAGGCTAGTGGGGAGGTAGTCCCTTTCTATGTTCACTCTAAATGGCATTGACTAGAATGTAATCAATAGATGCTTCTGTCTTTGTAGAAACCTGAAGTGTCAAAATAAATAGGAAGTATTTGGAAAAAAAAATTTAAGTAAAAGAGAGTAAGAAGTATCAAGAGTGTATTCTAGACATGATTTGGTGGTCAGTCGTCACAGTTCCAACCATGAACTAAGCATAATTTAGGAACTGAGTTGTGATGTAGAATGCAGTGATTGTGGTTTGTATTTGTATGTATCATGTGCTATTCCTAGTTCATTCTGACTTTTCTATCGCTAGTTATATGATGCAAGCATGCATATCTTGTTTCTTCATAGGAGGGGCAGCCCCCAGAAGAGGAGGAAGAAGAGGAGGTGGAGGATGAGGAAGAGGAGGATGATGAAGATGATGATTGACACTTTGTTCTCCTTTACATGGACTCGGAGGAATCTAGATTTTGAATGTTATATTAGCTCAGCAGGTTGTATGTTATGACCCCCAAAAAAAGAAAGCTCAGGTTAGCATGTGGTGTTTGTTTTGAAACAGGAAACAATTGTTTTGTACTGCTGTGCCTATTGATGTAATTACCTGTGTAATCAGCCAGAGCTTTCCTCTATTAGCTAATCGTACGTAATCTTCGGTTTGTGGATTAGCCCATTTAACTAGCTGCTATTGCTAATTTGAACCCCGTTCCATTTGAGAATTATTGACAAAATGGTCATGTTACAGAATGCTAAAGTGATACTTGCCTCCAGATTTTGTGTAAGGAATCAGACTTGAATATCGAATACACACGCCCAGGCCTAGGTAGTGGTTTTGCAAAGTAACAGCACACGTTATAACAAGTCCAAATGAGAGGCCAAGCCAGACGAAGAGATCAACTCATCTTGTTATATGGCGTTATTGATACCATATGAAAAAAGAAAAAGAAAGAAACCTTAGGTAGCATGTGGTGTTTGTTCTGAAACAGGAGATCTTTCCAGATAGCTCCTCATGAAGTTATTTTTTAATTTTTAAAGTTGAAAATTGCAATTCTTCGAAAGTCTTCTGGCTGGTTTTTGCTACATATCTTTTGCTCCTGATGAATTTATATTGAACTTCAGCATAAACCGAGTAATAATTGTACGTTATAGAGCGTTTGCGCACAGGATTTGTTTGCGTTTCATCGATGATTTACAAATATTCCAAATTTATTTTGCTCCAGTTAACATATTTGGTCATATGAAAATAATGTACGTGTACAAATGATGATTACATAAGAGAGATATGGATCAAAAATTGGCCAATATTCAACCACTAATACCAATTTTTGAAGAACCCTAAACCCAAATGGCTAATTTCAAACCCTAATATGAAATTGGGAGAGTTTGGTTAATGAAATTGCCCCTTGCACCGTTAAAGAAATTGACATAAATATTAACTTGTTCTTGAATTGCTACAAATATGAAACTACAATAGCAAAATTGAAGGAATTGAAACTACATAATCAAAAATGGTTGAAGTGCCAAACTACATGGACCAAAAGTGACTTTTCTCTTGAGAGAATCATTGACAAAATGGTCATGCTACAAAATGGTAAGTTGATACTCACCAGATGGGCGAAACTACTCCAAAGACTACAGTGGGAGTGAAGTTTTTGGGATAAAAAAACCTTACACACACACATATATATATATATATATATATATATTTGTCTTCTTTTAAATATACCTCAGTATGTATTGACCTATTAAAGTTTAAAAAATCCAATTCTTTATGAACTTAGTTGCATTGCAGGCTTGCAACAATAAAAATACACATTACAAATAGGTACTCTTCCATTATGTTGTTGAGCATATTTTCATTTTGATAATATGTGGGTTTTTTCTTTTCTTTTTTGATGCGGCGATAATATATGGTTTTTAGTTGCATTTAATATGTATTTCTTTTAAGTTAAAGCTTATTGGAAATAGCAAGGAGCTTGTAACTCAAATAGTTAAGACTGTATACTCTTATCCGATGTTCAATTTTCCCCTCCCCCGATATCGTTTGTATCAAAAGGAATTTTTTTATTAGAAATTAGTCAATTAAACTATGAATTAGAATGACTTATATGATTTAATGTATACTTTTATTTCTAAAAAAACCACAATTTCTGGAAGAAATTTTTTTTCTTGGTGTAGTTGATGACCACATAACAGGGGACGTAACAGACAGGGCATGAAGGTTGTACAAGGCACCATTTCTGGAGGCAAAGCCGGTGAAAGTAAATGCGCTTGCATTTACAAGGCACCTTTGTGGCTTCATCACCTACCTTCAACTCTTCCAAGCAGATATGGCACTCTTGGACCAGGTCATGAGAGATGATCACTCTTGGCATGCCATCCACGGACTTCGATGCCTGATATTCATCAACAACTGGAGCACATCGTGGCACCATCCGCATCCACCAGCTACGCAATGTCGACCGTGGGGCAGATTCTGTATTTCTTGCATGATGATGATGGCTTTCCGTCCGTTGTGGGAACGATTGCATGGTCAAGCAATGCATGGTTTGACGATTGTTCGCTTGCTTTTCTTTGTTGCTTTGAGTTGAACTTGAGAGACGAAATTATATGGAGGAGGCTAGTATGATATATATATATATATATAGAGGAGAGGGAGGGCTTTATTTTTTGGATTTAACCGCATTGCTTTGTTGCTTCCTCGTCAAGTATTCCGAATCCAGTAAGGGCAAGGCAAACAAACCATTTGGTTTCCATAAAAAAATGAGGAAAAACCACCGATTTCGTACGGATTAAAATTAATCCGCACAAGTATGTCACCCGGACAATATGCATAATCCACACCCAATCCAAAGCAGTGAAAAGGCCCAAGCCCAATTCCAGAATCATAAAATAAAAGGGTTTTAGAAATACAAGAAATAAGGGAGCCCAATAAGAGCAGGAGATGAAATGTAAAGGTCTAGAGTCCACTATCCAGATTTCAAATACATCACAAAGCAAAGTTCACTAAACTTTTTTTTATATATATCAATGTCATTTTCTACTGAAAGATACACACACAACCAATATCTGAAAGTTGAGCGTCAAAGTCAATGACATTTTCTACTGAACTAGAATCCGTTGACATAGTCAGTATTTAAGTTACTCTAAACTACTTGAATTTACAGGAGGAGGCTTTTAGACCTCTCTAAGCAATTAAGGAAGTGATTTCATGTTCATGAGCTCAGGTTGCAAGTGGTGATTTTTTAAACAGAAACACAAATTCTTTTACTGCTGCGGCAAGTGCTTCGTTATTTTGCCAAACTTGGAAGAGAATTGGGTCAAAAAGCTTAGGGAACATCCATAGAAAATAACAATTTTCATGCCTACTTACAAAGATGAAGAATCTGTAAACTAACACAAATAAATTGTTAGGAATGTAATTAATTAATTACAAATGAGAAAAGTGTCAAAGCAATGAACACTATATACATTTTCCAATATCAACTGGAAAGAAGGAAAGAATTGTAATGGGAATTACATACAATCAATCACCTACAGATAGAATTTCCAGCCCGAGTAAATTGCCCTTACTGCTAATAAGAACAACATAAACATGTGCATATAAACCCCCCTCATCGATGAGGGTCATAGGAAACAAATGCAGGATTTGGAACAATGAGAGGCAGCTTATCAATGTACATAAAAAGTCTCTTCAAGTTCTGCCTAGAGATTGCAGACAGATCAACAATCTCATTGTTGCTGGTGTAGATCCAAAGGTCACATGAGTTGACTCTTTTGAGGCTGTCCCGGCAGAAAGGGCACGACTGCGACCGCGTACGCCTAGATAAAATCCAAAAGGGCAATCTTCTTAGCTGTGCAAGATTTACATGCATGATGTGGCCAAGCAAGCAGATATCTTAGATCCAGATTTATATGCCAGCGACTATATGACCGTGGTGGTATGTTATCACTTATGAGAATGGAACAGATACAGAAGCACATATTCATTCTTAAAGGGTGTTTGTTTCTAACTGTAATTTACTCCCGCAATACAGAAGCATCTAGCCAAGAAAGAGTTACCAGGTGAACAGCTCATAAGGATCATGAATGCTGATGGAAGTACCTGGTATAATGATTGCTGATGGAAGTATATCCATCTAAATAATCGTATTTCAGCCTTCAGGGCCATATATGTATCTATGTGCAAGTGAAAAATTACTTAAATCATGGACCACTTGTGTACAGAAGTTGAGCCCAAATGGGAAAGTTCTGGACTGATTTGGATTTCTTCTTATCTGATAAGTAACCTTAATGTTCTTCAATTGTGCATTAGGAAAAAAGAATGATGGCTTATAAAGAAGCAAATATACTAGATTCGGTAAGAAACTGAACAAATTAAGATTAACCAAAAAAATAAAAAATAAAAAGAAGGTGGCGGGGGAAGGAGAAAGTAACAGCTGCTTACCAGTCCCGGTAGCACATCATACACATAGAATGACTGCAATTGGGCAATACGACCTTGCTGTTCATCTCCATGCAAATACCACATTCTTCTTCTCGCTCGGAATCAATTTCAGAGAGCTTTCCTTTGTCCATTTCATCTTTTCTCTTGTACTTAGTGGAAAAAATTTCTTTCTGTTTTCTCTCTTCTACGTCAGTCAATCCTCTTTGAAGTTGCAACAATGAAGGAAATATCACACCTGATTTGAAATAGTTAAAATGGGATTGCTAAAAAGTAAAGAGTTCCATATCTTTTTTTCTTTCCCTAAATAGATAATAACCGAAACTGGATCAAGTACACTAAATTACAAACAATTGTTTTCAAGAATGTCATAGAAGAATCCAAATTTCCTTGAATTTTACTTACTGTAGAACTCCTTTAGACTAGCCTTTCTTTCATGAATAGACATGGTGGTCTTCCCATCCTCGTACGCCTGTGACAAAAAAACGACACCATCACACCCACGACAAGAAGCAACACTTTCTTCAGTTTTCATAGGAATTGAACAAACTGCAATTCACCTTGTATATAAAAATTCTAAGCAATCCCAAGGCTCCAGCAAGGTGACAATCGGTCCACTGAATAAGAAACAGAAAGAATTGAGCAGCTGGACTGTAGGATAACCTCATTTGGAGGCAGCCACCATCATATTCCCTTCGATAATTAGAAGCCCTGTATCACAAGATATACCTCATAAGTCAAAAACCCTGTTATATCTACAGACAGGAGAAATATTAAATTGCAATGGATAAAACCTTCAAGATGCAACTCTCCTCTCCTCTTCAGAAAAGTCCAAAGGAAATGATGCATGAAAACAGAATTTAGGAATCTAACATATTAAAATATGCAATGGGCCAACAAAAGTTCCCAGATTGGCTGGGATGATAATTGATCAGGATATTATCCTACATCAAAATTAACTGCAGATTCTGACGTTCAACCAAAATAAATTACCCAACTTGACAGACACAAAAGGGAAAAACCTTAGCCAGTGGTAAACACTAAATATTGGCAGCCGACAATTACCACACACAAATTCGAGAGAAAACTCAAAGAAGAAGCTCAAATTCCTACAAGGGTAAGGGTTCAAATACTCTATTCTATAATAGAAACCTTTCAGCACCCATTGGGCCATTGAGAAACAACAAAAAAAAAAAAAAACAGTTTGATTATGATATACGGAGCTTTGGAAACCCAATTTCTATACATATACTCTGAAGTTATAAATCAAAGTAATTGTGAAATTCTGGCTTGGAGCAGAATCTCTTATATTTACCAGGAAACGAAAATCCATATCTATGAACCAAATCAGATAATTGACAATTTGACACACATAAACAAAGAGATATAATATCAGAAGTGGATGAGGATACAGAAGAAGAAACAGAGTCATACAGAGTATTGGCAAACTGAATATCAGCTTCAAGTGCCTTAAGAGAATCCTTGAAAGACTTTCGCATTGTTTCTAGGCTCCTTCCGCTTTTTTTCATTAAAAAAACTCTCCCATAAAAAACCCTAAACATCCATCACTCCATCACCTCAACCCCCAACGCTAAATTCATCCATGACCCAACCAGCACTCTGCCCCTTCTCTCTCTAAAAAAAACTGAAGACAAATCTGATAACAATTATGAACTGGGTTTTGGGCAGTAACTTCTTAGCGTTAGCTTGAGAGAATCTAGCACTGCGAGAAGGTTTTAGAGAGAGAGAAGGGTTGGGCTTACTTGGTTTTCGCTTAGAGCACACGTAACAGTCTAAAATCTCTCTCACAGTTCTTTATAAATTATTTTTTTTTTGGTTGAAAGTTCTTTATAAATTAATCCGACGAAGAAGAGGAAAAGTGAAAGATTATTTATTTATTAAATGACCAATTTACCCTTCTTCCCTCGCCTCGGGATTTCTGTGGACATGACCGCTTCCCGATATTTTTTTCCATCATCACCCGCAACTCGTCTTAAGCTGACCGACACACCGGTTAAGAGGTTACGACGTCGTTTTGCCGGCGGGTCAGAGGAGCTGCGTGCATCTCTAGGTGAGGACCATATGAGAGCTAAATCCGACCGAAGGTGACGGCAGCGGTTCTGGTGACACGTGGATTGCATGCATCACGATCTGGCTCAACCGTTTGGTTGTGGGTCCCTCCGACTTGGTGGTTGTTTTATTTCTAGTGCGACGTGTCGTCATTGGTAAAAGGATGGACCCCACCTCATCCCCGCCGTACACTTTAGCTTTATTAGTGTCGTGATTGGTAAAAGGACTAGTGTCCTTGTAAACTAATTAAGGGATTTAAGAAAAGAAATTTGGTAGAAAATATTGCTATAAATATAAATAATACATTTATTTGGTAAATTTCATGGTGGTGCCTATCAATTATCGTCAAATTTAATAATCCATCCATAATCCTGCGTTTCTATTGGTTGAGAATTAATTAGAGTCCACCAACTTGGCTTAATAAATTTATTTAGTACAAAACAAATAAATTAATCACAAAAGTAAGGCATTTTGTCCTTGTGCAGATGCTGCGGGGTGCGGAGTTGCCAAGGTCGAATTTTCCACTGACAGGTTATTATCTAATTTGTTATTAAAAATATAAATAAAATAAATAATTGGCAAAAGGTATGACATACTTTATTTATAAATTATACACACAATTCCTTGTCGAAAGATAAGTGCATGTCCAATTACACTTTCGAGCCAATTGGATTGGGTGGGAAATAATGCTCTCTAATTGGTCGTGGTTATCAACTTATCAATGAGTAAGTAACTTGTATAAAATGATTAGGCCAAACGTTTGAATATGGCAATAAGATATCAAGTTGCATTCTTAGTAGTATATATTCGTGCCTAAGTTGATTTTCAACCCAACATACCAATCAAAATCAAATTATACTATTATCAGTGGCCGAATTATTAAACGCAAGGATGTGCATCTGTATTTTTCCTCGTAGGAAAAATCATTATATATTCTGCATATTACACATCTGCTCAGCCTAAGAGGTGCGCACTTGTATTTTTTTTTTAATTTATATAAATATTGGCCATAATTACACCTCCGCTAACAAATTCATGAGTCCGCCGGTGACTATTATTGTAGTAAATAGTTTTACTATAACAATAACATCACAACATATTATCAACGCCGCAATATTGTTTATTTTTTCGATAGCAAATAATCATAGATAATCTTGATGTGACACAAATAAAGAATGAATATTTTATCGATACATTAGAGATTGTCTATCTGCTACAAATTGATGTTGTCGCTTTGCTACAGTAATAGTGCTACTCCACCCATCAGAATAAATTTGATAATACCTCATTACCTCTCAAAGGGCTACCGATTAGAATTTCCACAACCAAGTATGACTAGCAGCTTAGATTAACCATCGAATTGAATTGACTACACAAACAAATGTAAAGGCAACACTGAATTTAATGATTGGTTGGATTGATGATAATGACAAGCTGCCAACCTATTTTCCAGAGATTAACATTCAAAGAGAGCAATCGTAGAGTGAGAAGCTACCCTTTGCTTGTGGGATCATCAAATTAACTTAGCTGCAAGCAAGGGAAAGCTCCTTTTTAAATTGAACATCAAACCACAAATTTCAAATTAAATGAGTTGTATACAAAGCAAGTGGTGTATGGACTATGGATTCATGAACCCTAGCTATTACCAACAACATTGGGATCTATTAATTACGAGGCCCAACACTTTTTTTTTTTCATAGTAATTAAAAACCATAAAGCAAATAATAATTTCTTGCTGTTTGTTAAACCCAGAGCTAGATTGTGTTGTGGGAAATAAGGCAGCAACTTTTGAATTAATACAAGTGAAACCTTGGCGTGCAAGACGCTTATGGCCAAGATTCAGATCAATTGGAGCTCCTAAAATATCTTGTATGTGTTTGATTTTGTTGGCTTTCTCATTTCTTGTAGCTCAAGCTAAATTAATTAGGTTTCTATCCTATCCATGATTAAAAGCCTTCTTGTATTGGGTTTTGATTTTGCAAAAACGTAAACCCTAATGATATGAAACTCTATGTTGTTCCCCTTTGCAAATTTAAAAATAAAATAAAATCATAGATAAAAAGAAAAAAAAAAAGAAATCGCTGCTTCTTGTTGCCCACACTATAGCTTTGGAATTTTCGTGTTCAACAAACAACAGTAGACCGGACTGTACTCCAAATTAAGCTTGGGGAGAAAGCGAACAAGCCACTATTTATATCACAACCCATCCCCATCCTTTTCCCACACTCTCATACACTATACCCATCTCTCTCTCTCTCTCTCTCTCTCTCTCTCTCTCTACAATGAGCAGCGTCAACAGCTGGTGCGGCAAGGGACGGATGGTTTTGACAATTTTTCGGGACACTGCTTTGACTTTGGCTTCTGCCTTGTATGTGAAGTAAGTATTCCTCTCGTCCCTCTCTCTCTCTCTCTCTCTCTCTCTCTCTCTCATTGTTCTCTCATCTCATGCACAGGGAGACAATAATGGAAAAGTTTGGCAACAATGGAGGTTCTGGCTCGTCTGTTAGCAAGCGGTTTTTTGGAAAACGAACAGAGGCTAGCGGTAGTTAGATGGCTAAAGAGTTGGTGTATGCAGTAAAGTGCAAATTATTATCAGTAGTGCAGACTTTAACTTGAATCAGATGTAATTTCTTTGCTTTTTAGATTCCCGGCCGAGTTGAGCAGTAAACAGTTTTTTTTTTCCGTAGCAATACAAGGAAGAAAAGCCATTGACATGAAAGCAATCAATCACTGGCTATTGGCTGCTATGTTAGGCTTATGAAAATGGGCAATTTTATATTTTCCAAAAGCTTTAAAGAAGACAAAACATTACTAATCTATGATTCTATATACGCACAACTTTCGCTGCATCTGAAACTCAACTAGAAATCTAGACTCAACCCTCCTCCTCCACCATGCAATGCCAATTATGGCGGCCAACAGATTCCAGTCAAAATATGAACTTGACGGCTCAGCTTTTTTCTCTAGGTAAAATTTGCCTCACGGAAGAACCAGACCCCCTAAATGAATCCATATGTCATCTTTGTGTTTGGTTCTGTCTTCTGTAAACCAGCATGGCTGCACTTTGCAGATCAACATTTCCCCGTCGTATTCATACTAACAACAAATAAATTACAAAACCCATATTTGAAAACTCAAATGGGGCTCAATTCATCAAGGGAGATTTCCCTGGGGACTTTCAAATTAATTTGACTTGTATCCCATCCACTTCCATTTAACTGCTGGATGAAGTCTTCAAATCTATCTTCCATCTCCAGCAGGCTTTTTGTAAGCTGGTCAAATGCATTACCTAACCTATTCCAGTTCTCATATAGCCAATAAGCCTGCCAAACACTTCGTAAAACTGAGATACTCGTAGCTCCAACCTGCATCATTATTGTTATCATCAAGGTTGATTAAACCTTGAGGACAATAATCTCCTATAAATCCTTACCAGCAATTTAAATGCATACCTTGAATGAAACAAAGACCTCAAAGGTGCTTATTTGTTGGTTCACTACAAGAATATATTTCTCCTTTGTGTATAACTCCAGAAGTGCCTTCAACTGTTATTAAAAGATAAAAGAAAAGGAAAACAATGAAGGACTCTCTAACAAACTACTGACAAACCCGCATGCCCAGATTTGATGTTTATAAGGATATACTTTAGATGCTTTCACTCCTTTGTGCAACGAAAGAAAGGATGGATTACCATGGGAGCAGTTCTCTCTCCAAAAATCATCTCCTCCAAGGGAACACCAAATGTAATTCGTGGTGTCATGAATCTTGGCCACAATAATATGTTTTCTTCCCTATTGCAATCAACAGAACCTAAATTAAACAACCAGAAAGAATGGTCATTGTTTATGATGATAGAACAGCTTTATAAGCAAGGGAGCAGAAAGGTTCTTACCAGGTACAATAGAGTGTAATACATGAGATTTTACCAGAATACGAGCACGCTTAAGATTTAACTGCAAGGAAAGGAAAACAGAAAGAACAGATCATAAATGAACTAAACCTTAAATCACATTTTCCACTTTATCCTGATTGCTTTTCCCCTCATGATCCAGTCCATGCATGGGCATAAAACAATTAAAATGTAGAATATCCAAATTCAATCCCATTTACCCCCCTACCAAGAAAATCTTATTCCTTGTTTGTGTGTGTGTGTGAGAGAGAGAGAGACTTACAGAGTTAAATTGGAGAACTGAAAGTGATTGATAGCGTAACCAAAGGTGCAGAAGCCGCATGACCATCCATGTTGTTGCCAATACTGGGTATGCTCTTACAAGGCCTGGTGTATCCTGCATTCACGATTCTAAATCATTTAAATACAACAAACGAAGAAGTTAGCGACTGGGAAGTCACAGTACTCTTTAGAGAATAAAGTAAGACCATCTTAAGAAACAAAATAATATACTAGGAACAGTATGCCCAAACCCAGGCCAAGCAGCTGAGCAGCCACTTCCCAAACTTCCTCCTGAAACATTTGACCAATTAATTATGAGAAGAGCATTCTTATATATGTGATACATGAAGGGATAAAACACAAAATATGTTATCAACAAAATTTTGTTAAGTTTGATTGCAGAAGTTACTCTTAAACCCGACCTTTGCTGCTATCTCCCCCAGATTTCCCTCAACTGCAAAATGATTTTGAATCACACGGTTTGAAGGATCTTTTAGCCCTCTGGCAACAGCCTGTTTAGATGCCCACATCACATCATGTAAATAAGGAAATGGAATACTCAATCAACAGCTATATCAGCTATGGTGCAGATATGCAAGAAAATCGCTAGAAGGAACAATTCAGAAACCAAACTTATTTTTCATAAAAGAAGCTAATGCTGCAGTTGTGGTCATATAATCAATCAGCTGTAGGCTACATAGCACAGCAGTGCAATACCTTGGCAAGATTTCCAAGAGATGCCAATGGCAGGAAATAGGCAGGATACAATGGTGTAGTAAGGTCGAAAATGCTGCATAAAAACATTACTTTTTATGATCCAATAATTTTTTTTCAATTCACTTGTGCAATATCCAACAGAGAGTTTGTTAGATGAACCTTCCAGCACTGCCAATAAAGTCAGCATATAAGCGCCACTGCTTTGGATCATCATCAAAAAGATTGCCAAATCGCCCACCTGAGAAAGAGACATAGTCACTGTTGAAATTCATCAAATAACCTAGTATTCCATTTAGCTCTCTTTATGATTGGCATACCGATAAATAAGCGTCCAACAGCTCCAATTCCATCTTTTGAAACCCATCTGCAGAAACAATCTCATAACCTACAGTTCAGTCCAACAAAAGGAATTGATATACAAATGTTGCTCTACAGATAAAAATATTGTCTTACAAAACCAAGTCCATAATAAAAAACAAATGATGTCCCTTGGTTACGAGTCTCAGATAAGGTGGGGAATGAATTAGGCCGAGGTCTTAGATTCAAATTCTAGCAGTTGAAAACATAAATGGAACTTGCACATATGATTCCACACAAAAAAACATATAGAAAATAAATATATCCACCTGATGGCAGCTGCTGAAGCAGCAGCAGTGCTGCCTGAGAAAGAGCCAACACCGACAGCCTGCAAATAGTGCATGATTAAAAAGTAAAAATGCATTTTCCAAAAGGCAAATGATGGCCTGAGTCCTTGACTAACCTACCTTTAGAAGACTTGATGTGACTAAGGTATGGCATATCCATGCAGTTACATTGGTAGGGAACTGTAACAACATGTACGACAAATAATCATCAGAAACTGATCCTGCAAGAAAAGTGAAAATAATTAAAGGTTAGAAATCTCGTACTGGCACTGCTAATCATATTTTGGTCTCTGGACACTTAGCCACTACTACATATGAACTTCAAGGATTCCGACTATCTTTACTTTGAATCCACTATTCAAAAGTCTAAGTTCAACCAACACATGTTATTTATGTACGTATGAATGAAAAAAACCAGTGGAGAGGGAAACACTGATTATATTAGTCACCTGGGAAACCTGCAGGAAAGATAAAATCTTTGACAATATCCGGAAGCCATGATAATGTCGAGTTGGAGAAATGTGAGCTCTCAGATTTATTAGATACTAAACTACGCTCCTCCTCGATAAAAGTTTGCACTTTCAATTCATCATCTACCACATACCTGCTTGTGGAACCACACATCAAGAGAAACAGCTCACAACTTAGACATTTGGGGTTTAGAATTTTGAAGTAAAGTTGCAATCCTTTAGTTGCATGAGAGCAATGTTATTGAGAAAGGACCTCTTAGCAGTGCCATTTCCATATCTCTCCACTAAGATCACGTGCGGTCGGCCTCGATTTCTGTTACAAATTAAGCAAATTCAGAATCGAACTTTTTCTTTCTTTTCCGGCATAGTTTTTCTCTGGAGCCAAACAGAGAGGTAAAGAAGGAGAAGCTGTTGTTACCTGCCATGATCAGCTTGGTTTTCATCGTCATCTCCCTTTTGAAGGTTGGATTCAGAGGAGGAGGAGGAGCACGCGATTCGGAAGTGGCAATGTCTGAAATTCAGAGGCTTTCTAGAAGACTCGAAAGCACAAGTAGGAAGCGAGAGTTGTACAGCGCCACAGGGCATTGCGAGAAGACGTTAAAGGGAGTTTAGGGTTTTAGGGTTACAGAAGTTAAGAGCCAGTCTTCTTCTTCTCCAGGTTCTTTTCACACTCCACTGCCGCAAAACGGATTTAACGGCCAACGGTCGTCTATCTTCATTTCCTTCTGTTGGTCGATCCTCTACCACCCAAATGTACGGACATTGCAACTCATGGGAAAACGGAGTTTGTTCGTACTTACCCGCCTTTCAAAACGACGTCGCCCTTTCAAACGGACCTTAAACAAAGCCCTCGCCTCGCAATTAGGCCCAACGGAGTTTTTTGCTTTCTTAATTGATGCCAGCCCAACCCATCAACCAGTCCGTAGAATTTAACGTTACTGACGCCAAAAAATAAAAATAAAGCAAAGCTTGCACGACCACATTTTACTGCAGTTTATATATTAGAACTGCTTCCATTACCCAATATGATTGCGTTACAATAAAAAAGGCCTGGTTCTATGAATGACAACAAATTCCAAGTGTTTCTACATATACAGGTGGCTTTGGCAAAAACATAATCTGGAACCGACTGCATAGCGTGGCAGAACATGAATTCCTCAAAAAATAGGCAACCTACCTAAGCTAGTAATTGTTCTACAACATCACAACCTACCAAAAAGGACAAGGATTCACTCGGCAGCTCAGTCCTCACTAATATGAAGGCAATTTGACCAATGCAAGTCCTACAAATAACGGCCATCGTCAGTGAACACAATGTCAAAAAGAAAATTTGGTGAAGGTCTGTCTAGTACTGGTGTAGTCTGCTGGACTGGTGGCACTAAATGCTACTTTGTTTAACCAACGACCTTTTGCTGTTGTTTATTGCGATTTTCCTCCACAATTCTCTGAAACTCTTTCTGACTGGTTGCAATTAGACGTTTGACCATGTCGTAAGTAGTAAGCCTAATGCTGCATTTGAAAAAGGGAGATTTCGTAAGGTAACTGAGTTTCAGAGGTTTAAAATGTCCCTGGAAACCTTAACCACTCATAAAATAAATGCCCCTATAAAATTCCCAAGCATGGAACACCAACCAAAATTGAGGTTAGAAAAGACATCATTCAGCCTGAGAACAGATAATATAAATTTTAACATGATATAATAGTAGAAAACAAAGGCAGGGAGGGGTGTGCATGGAACCTGCTGTTCGGTAGAGTTTTCAAAGCATTAGGCAAAAATCCCCTATACAATCCTATAAGTCCATCACGGGCCACGATACCTGCACAAGCAACATCAACTTAAATAAATGACTTTGACTATTAACCCAAAAGTGCAACTTCATTACAAACACAAATAAAAGCTATGAACAAAATAATGAGAAACTTTCTGGTGATTGAGGTAAACCTATTCTCAAGAAAATTAAACCATATCATGCACACACCAGAAGCTGGTAGACAAGTACTTCAGTAGGTACTATGTAGCAACATTTGAATCCTACTTGATACTAAGCCACCAACATTCTCAGAATCAATACTCCAATCCATGTACTTGGCATAAATACAAAGCTTTTATCTTTAACCACCATTGTAAAGCATAACTGAGGAAGAGATTTTTTTCTTTAAAGTGCATTTTTCCCATATCACATTTAACCAAATCAAGAATGCGGGAGAGTTGAGCTTCTGGTCCCCAAGTATGTTTCCCAATTATTCATATAGTGAGAAAAGTTTAAGACACCTACAATTGTTATACTTAACTCACGTTCTAATTCTATATGACTCCTCTACATTAAGACTTAATGTCTAGTGCTTGACACAATGTCTGGTCACTTTTATGTCAATTCCTGATGGTAAAAGTAATTAACACCACGGTTTTACCTGGAATGGCATCCAAAACCGTCTTGTAAGGTGTGCCCTTCATTTGCATCTGTCTTCTCACAGTATCCAAAGGATAGCATGTGAGTGTGGCTAGGGAAGCTGACACCAAGCCTGTTAACAGAGATGCTTCAGTTTTCTTTTGAAATTCCTCTGGTAAAGACTTCTTCACCCTATCATCCAAACACGAATATGAGTAAAATAGGATACATTATTTGTATTCTCCTCTAGTGTAACATGGAAAGAGGTGGGAGTGGACTCACAAGTCAAAAATGCAAAAGTTCACAGCAATATATGGAGCTATTCCAATAAGAGAAGGTCCAAGACCATAGTAGAAGGATGCAACTCCTTCCTCTCTTAGCATGTTTAAGGCAATCTGGAAAAAAATCATTAAAAAATTCATCTTCACGAAGATAGGGGCATCCTATCATAAATAACATGATCAGGTAGGTCATACCTCAGACATAGTTCGGTACCCTGGTTCAACTGCTAAGCGTAACCTCAGGACATCCAACGGGTATGTTACCTACATGGAGGAAAATAGTATATCTTTGAATAGTTCCACATAACAGGTAGAATGAAAATAAGTTAGATGAACAACAAGAGGGCAAAAATATAAAAAACTATCCACGAAGTAGACTTCATAAGTAAAATATGAGGGTTCACGTGTTCCTAGGAACACTACCCCGACAAACCATTTTAAGCTAAAGAGGAAAACACTCATGAACCAAAAATGTCACAACACAAATGCATTACTCACAAAAGTGGATGTCATGCCAGCACAAGCACCTGCTGCAAGTCTTCCAACAAGAGAGAGCTCACCATCTTTCCCCCTTAAAAAGTTTCTTCAAATTCAAGAAAAAAGAGCTTTAGTTCTGGATACATGGAATGCTGCAGAAAAATTTTCTTCAAAAGGGTTTCAAAATTACCTTATAAGCTTCATACGCAAAAAGCTGGACAGCACTATAAGGGATAATCCTTATGACCTAAACAATTAAAAGAATTTTCAAAATTAATGCAACACAAGAAACGCCCTGCTTTATAGCAGGGGCAAGTAATATTCTGTAACACAATAGGAAACTTCATCAGCAGAAAACCTGAGGAAGGTTGCCTTTCCAGTACCCTTTAATCCCTTCTTCCTTCCCTATCATTGTTATGGCCTGCAGGGTATGCATCATCATTAAACATGAAGAGGTGGTCATATAGCATGATGTCAAATGCTATAAGAAAATTGAACATAATTTTTTTTAAACCATAAATTATGCATCTCTGTGAAAAGATCGTAAATCTCCATAAGTTATCATGTATGTAAGCCATAAAACCATTATTGGAAAAACTAACGAGCAGTGATAAAGCTGAATAGATTTATTTTTCAATCAAATTTTGTCAACAGTTCAAGGCTACAACCTCTGTTTCACAGCCCATATGATTGTAAGACAAATGCATATAATTTATGATGTCAAAAACTGGGCAAAGCAGAGGATGGGTGAACCATTACATACCTCGAGAAAACTGATAACTTTCTTAGCGCTTTGTTGCCCAACTCGAATCCCATGAGTCTGCAAATATATCAACCTTTCTTTAGACTACTGAACAGTTACAACTTACAATTGAGCTAGTATTTAATTTAGTGGGAAAACAATAATGCAGAATACTATTGGCCAGACAACAAGTATGAATATGTCTTGACAAAGAGCTCAAAAATATACCATAGAAGGACTGGAAAAGCACAGTGTAATAAACCCAGTAAGCCTAATAACAAAAACTGGATTTTTTTTCTTCTCCAGAATCAGAAACAATTGCCTTTCTTGTAGCAAAAGAAAACGCCCAGAAATAATTTTTAAAATTTCAGGAGTAATGCTGGTCAAAAAATAGAAAGCTACCTAAAATTCTCATTTCTGTGTTATTTTCTCAACCAGCATAATGGAAAGCCAAGATTTATCAACGGAAATAAAAACACTGAATTTCGTAATATAAATGCCTTATCGGTTTCCTGAAAGTAAATTTTGAACATTCACTTTGTGTTTTCATAGTAATTAACCAAAAATAAAGGGAAGCACAATGTTCTACAGATACGTCGCCGTATGCAACCATTTCGAGCTATAAAATTGCGAGAAATGTGACAAAATTCAAAGGTATAGAATATAGAGGGAGTTAATGAGCACCTGCATAAGAATCTTGATGCGGTCGAGCGGAGCCGTGACTGTCTTGGCGGCGGCTCCAGCGATGGCTCCGGCGGCGAAGAGCGCGGCGTCTTTGGGAACGCAAGCGAGTATGGCCAGCGGATGCTTCACCAGCTGAGCCGAGGTCGGCGCGAATTCATTTCTCCGCTCTACCCTCTCTACCACCGAAACGCAGGCGAAATTACAACGAATGCCACTCCCACCACCACCACCAGTGAAGCTGAGCTGCGTGGTCTTCCATAACGGCTCGAGCTCCGCAGCCGCAGTGAGGGCGCAGTGAGAGGCGTTTAGGCTCGGGATGCTCCTCCAGGAGATAATGGGCTTGGATTCCCTGGTCATGGATTGGGGGAATTTTGAACGTTGAGAGCGGAGGTGAAGAGATAAGGCAGCGAGGGAGGTAGCTGTGTTGTTGCAGAGAGAGAGATAGAGAGCAGAGGACACGGGAAGCAACTTTGTTCAGGCAGGCGGGTACATCTCATTTGCTAATTTAGTACGAAGTGCGCGTGATTCACCATCCATATTTCTCTAAAGGGCTTGGGCCCCACTTTTTTTAATGGGAGCGTCACTAATATATTCAAAAGATGAGCTGAAATTATAAAAAAAACTTCACATGGAATGCACTTTAAAAATATACCCAAAATTCATTTATTATATAAAAAATTAGTGTTAAAGTTATTATAAATTACAGGACTGTCACTGATGCCCAACAGAAAAGAAAAAAAAACTAAAAAAAAACCCAAAACAGGCCTATCCCAATTTTATAAAAAAGCCCAAATATTTTTTTTTTGTTACAAAAAGTCCAAACATTTTATTACAACACAAAACTGTCTCGAAAACCGTAACTTCAAGCACTCATCTTCATTAAACCATCTCTGCAAAACGTCTCTTCATTTCACCGTCTTCATCATTTATGCAAACTGAAACTCCATAACTACCATCAAGCTCGATCTACTTTCATAAACCAACACCACACACTAACCTCCACCTACAAAACAAAGACAAAATTTCAAGAACAATTTCAACAAGAAAAGGCTTCAAAGGTAAGACATTTAAAAACCAAACCTTTATTGTAATGTTGATTAATTGTTGTAAAGTTCTAGTTTATAGTAATAACAATATTTTATATTCGAATCCAAGACAAAATCTTGAAACTATATTGGATTTTCACTATTGGACTAACTGCATATGACTATAAAATAGTCGGTTTTTAGCAACTATAAAAAAAAAAAAAAAAAAAAAGATATTTAGTCAAATACAGATTCTTAACACTGCTAGTTTATTGTCATGTTGATTAATGGCTGTAAAGTTCCAGTATAAGGTAATAACACTGCTGGTTTCCTATGGAATCATATTTCTAATGCATGTCGACCACTGTAAAGTTTCAATCTAAGGTAATAACACTCCTAATTTCCTATGAAATCCTATTTTTAATGCATATCTACCACTGTAAAGTTTCAGTATAAGGTAATAACAGTATTTTAGATTTCAATATAGGACAAAATCTTGAAACTATATTGTATTTTCATTATTGAACTGATTGCATATGACTATAAAATGGTCGGCTTTCAGCAACTCAAAAAAGAAAGAGATATTTAGTCATATACTCATTCTTAACACTGCTAGTCTACTTTCATGTTGATTAATGGCTGTAAAGTTCCAGTATAGGGTAATAACACTGATTGTTTCCTCTGAAATCCTATTTTAAATGCATGTCTACCACCGTAAAGTTCCAGTATAGGGTAATAACATTACTTGTTTCCAATGAAATCCTATTTTGAATGCATGTCTACCACTATAAAGTTCTATTACAGGGTAATAACACTACTTGTTTCCTATGAAATCCTATTTCTAATGTATTTCTACCATTGTAAAATTCTAGTATATGGTAATAACACTACTAGATTCTCCTGAAATCCTATTTTTAATGCATGTCTACCCCTTGTAAAATTTCAGTATAGGGTAATAACACTGTTAGATTCCTCTGAAATCCTATTTCTAATGCATGTCTACTCCTTATAAAGTTTCAGTATATAGTAATAACACTGCTAGATTCCTCTGAAATCCTATTTCTAATGCATGTTTACTACTTGTAAAGTTCTAGTATATGGTCATAACACTACTAGTTTCACATAGAATCCTATTTCTAATGCATGTCTACCACTGTAAAATTCCAGTATAAGCTAATAACATTACTTGTTTCCTATGAAATCCTATTTCTAATGCATATCTGTAAAGTTCCAATATAAGGTAATAACACTACTACCTAACAGCAAATTATAATTGACTCAAAAACCAATAATGCATAAACAGAAAAAATACAAACCTATGAAATCGACAATAACAAAAATAAACATATGATATTAAGAAGAATTGGATCTACATTTCAAATTTAAACTCCAAAACTGCAAAAATTATGAAAACTTAACCAACAACTTAATTAATCGAACATGAAATCACCAAAATCAAACTACAATAAAATCGAATATGAATTCAAATTAAAAAAATCAAATACCTCAAAATCGAAGATCGCATATAAATAGGATTTTATACTGAGCCAAGTCACCAATGCACCATGAGCCATTTCATCCCCTGAATCTGCCAAGTCATTGTCCATTTGCTTATGTTGCAAATCCTCCAAATTTTTCACAGATCCAGCATCTAATGGATTGCTAGTGCTAGTGCCTCTGACTTCAGCTTCTGTCGTGCCATTTGGACTAACATGCTTCAAGGCAGAGCCTTCGTCAACTCCATCTTTCAAAGCATTATTGCTTGATGTTCCCTGAATTGAGATGGCTGCAAAGTTTTGATCTACAGGCTTGGAAAGGGGTCTCCTAGTTTTCCTATATCCAAAAGACGAATTAATTAGAATGAGAAGAAATAGTTACCTTACACAATCAGAATCCTATGACCTCATTATTCTTATTCTTTTTGAGAGAGAGAGAGAGAGAGAGAGAGAGAGAGAGAGAGTTACTTGAGAACATAGCTTAGGATTTCATCGTCAAAACTAAGGTGGAAGAACAAAAACTGAAAAATTGGGGTTGAAGATGAAGATGAGAGACTGGATGTCGTGAGTTCTGATCTGGTGTTTATTAGGAATTCCAATTTTATGTTAAAAGGGTAATAAAAGTATTTCATCTTAATAATTAAATTAAAAAATGTACAGCTTTTTGGGTTTATTTTGGGTGTGTTTATATACATTAAATAGTATAGGGTATTTTTATAGTTTTATGTCTAGAAATGGGTATTTAACTCATTTTCTATTTCTTAATTAAATGGGGCCCATGTTTCGCTGGTTTTAACTTATATACTTTTTTTTCTATTTTTTTTTAAAATAATTTATTGTTAGGAGACTCAAAATTTAAATTGGGAATAATAATTAGTATTTTTTTTTTTAAAATTTCGTTGTTGGCGTCATCACTGACATCACAACCCTCAGCAACAGTTCGTGTTATTCTTGCCTTCGGCCTTCCTTGGTGGAGCCCAAGCCTTGCACTGGCTGCTTTTGTCTTGCTAGAGTTGTATTTCGGACCTGGGGGGCCTCTTGCCTGAGCTAGGGCCTCCCGGTGGAAATAATCTAACAACTGAATCAAATTGTAACAAATTTAAAAGACGAGAGGTATGTTATTGTAAAAATTGAGAAAGTATGGATTAACATGTCTTAAGGATATAACCACAGGATACTAAGTTGTCATTACCCATTTATTTTATTTTAGGGTTGACAAGGAAAGTTCTAGTAGTTATAGCTTTTTAACTTTAATATCGAATCATGATTTGACTTCTTAAAATTGATAAGGAGCTTCTCCTTATAACCAATGGATTTTTGACATTTGTCAAATTTTAGCAAAATTGACAAAGTTTCAAAAAAAAAAATTACTTAAAATAATTTAACACGTGTCAAAACTACATTAGTTGTAACGAGGAGCTCCTCTTCAATCTGAAGGAGCCAAGTTTTTTTCTTAAATTAAACTAGCCCATTGGCAATTGATTTTCTTTTTTTCTTTTTTTTTTCTTTTTAGAATTAAAAAAGATAATGGATAGTTGTGTTCCATAAAAGTAGAACCTATTATGTGATTTTATTTTAAATTTAAAAAAAAATATGAAAAAGTATGAATTTTCATAACAATAATCCGAGAGAGATACACATAGAGGATGGAATGGAAGAATATTTGAGAGAATTGAAAATCGAATAATAAAAAAAGGACCCAAATGGGTTAATCTAGCTGAAAATGTGACCCAACCAGTAGGGAAGCCCAACTTCACTTACTCAGTTGAAAAATGGGTGAAAGCTACAGCCCAAGTTCATCAATATTCTGGGTTGACCCGAAGCATGGCCCAATGGCGGGTTGCCAGGCTAATCCCAAGTCCAACCATGTTCTTTCTTTCGTTTTTTTGTGGGAAATCTGAGCATGTTTTCTTGACATGAAGTAGACTATACAATGCTTCCATTTTGTTGATTTGCCACTAGGGTTTAGGTTCCAGGTTCCCATGGAAACCTTTGTAAAAATTCCATTGACTTTGACTGTCTGCTAACAGGTGAGCACTGGTCCCATGTTTCACTTTATTTTCCTTTATGCTGATTTTACTTTTTGCATGGGTTGGTCCTTTTCACAAGAGAGTTTGAGAGAGACTGGTCAATTTTCGCTCGTATGATAACTATTTTATTTTCATTTTTTGTGCTAAAGTATAGAGGAAAATGAGAGTGAGAATGGACGTGAGGATGAGATTGACAGAGATGATGAGAGGGGGAGAGAGTGAGAATGGAAGTTGCAAAAATCAAACCAACAAATTTTCCATTATTAATTCTTTATTATTCCATAACAAAAACGCAAAGAAATCAAGCCTCTATGCCATGCATGCCACAAGCTCTACTCGCATTTATAAGAAGAAATCAAAAATCAGATGGAAAAACAAATCTGATTCATATATAGTACTAGCTATACACACATATGACTGATTCTGTAGCCTGTCCTCATCAAGCTTCAACAAGACCCAACTCTTTTCATCAAGTATCCCATGCAGGACAAGCAGATCAATGAAAAATGTTCGCTTTCGGACTGGCTACGGCACCAATCAAAATTGATGGATAACAAAGGCATGCAGCCAACAACAGCATTGCTGTAATAATACTCAGGAGGTGGCCCTTGAAAGGCCGAACACCTGCATCAAAATCAATCAGTTAAAGTAATAATTCATGTCTTGACTCAATTAAGTTGCTAGCAGAAATGTAAATACATATGCATTCAAAAGTGCTGCACAAACGAACTTACATTTTTAATTAAGCTCCAAAAACTGCTGTGTTTGACGATTTAAGTCCCGGGTTGACGATGTTCGAGTGATCTAGGGGCGAAAAAGTTTATGTTTTAGATTTTTTATAAATTGTTACATGAACCAGCAAACAAGGTTTTTAGTTTAGTACTTACGAAGGGGAGATTCGGTTACAAAAAAGCAGGCTCCAATAATAATGTAGCACAGCAGAAGAACCAATCCCTTGAGGTAGTGGGAAGTACCATCCTGCAAATATCAAGCAAAAGTGAGATTAAGGGTATGATTAGCAATCTTAATTGAGACTGAAGGATGATGATGTTTTTGATGAGATAAGATTAGCAATCTTAATTAATTACCTGTAAAGTGAAGGCTACAGCAAGAATTGACAAAGCTAAAGAGCCAGTCTCAATGACACTGAAATTGAGATCCATGTTAATTCCCATTATCCAAGCAATAATCACGCACAATGGAACCTGCAGATTCATTCATTTCAATGGCATTTGAGTTGCAGGTCTTCCAACATTAATTATATATGTTCTTATAGACTATAGTTGTCGTTCTTACCACAAACACGGCAATTTGAGTTGCAGATCCCAAGGCAACACCCAACGTTATATCCTACATAAAATACATACATATTTTTTTAAATGGAAAGATCTTGTGTTTAGAAATGCGAAGCTAATGTGATCGTTAATTAATCACTCACCAACTTGTTCTTGAAAGCGAATATGATTGCTCCTGCATGTTCTGCTGCATTACCAACAATAGGTAGCAATATTATGCTGATGAAGCTCACAGACAAGCCCCAAGAATCTGATGCTTCCTGATGAAAAAGTAGTGATTTATATGAGTACCATAATAAACAAAATGGGGTTATGTTTCAATCAAGGTGGCCAGATTATATATGCACCTCAATTGTTCCCACAACATACTCAGACAACAAGGCAATCACTGCAGTCATTCCAATCAGCCACACAATCCCACTCCAGAATCCAATCACAGGTGCTTCATCCGAAACAACACCATCATCCTCCGATTCCTGATCAATACCACCACATTAAATTGGCTAAGTTAGCAATCACCACAGATCAATGCTGCCATAAAATTCCCAAAAATTTATCTTCCAAGTCTTGCATTAAGACGGGAACCATTTTTTAGAATAATGTTCTCTTGTCATACTTATTATGTTGCGAGACAACAAATCAAACCACTTATGTTCATAAAAGAATCTTGCATTAATTACCTCCTGAGCTTCAAATAATTCACGGTGTGTCCACAACTGGAAGACAATGTATGCAGTATAAGCTATGAGCATAACAATGCAGCTGGCTCTGGACAAATGGAGGGAAGGGTCTGATGTCACACTAGCAGAGGCTCCTGCAGCAAACGTGAACAGCATTGGCAGCAAGTGACACAAAAGTGCCAGCAGCAACATGAGGGAGTTCACATCCGCTTGTCTCTGGTTGGACAACACCCAAATCAACAAACAACATATTATATGGGCATGAAATGAAACCAACGGTATCCCGGATAAGGATAACTTCATAATGGGCAGGGATATTTGTTTGTCCAGAGCCATGAACTTACCCTGTCATATTTCTGTTCTTTTCTGATGTTGGCAATGCCACCGCAAAAGAGAGAAGTGCCGAGGACTAAGAGAAGGTTTGAGAGAATGGACCCCAGCAGAGAGTACTTCACAACTGCTATCTTATGTTGAGCTAAGGCAAAGATTGCAATAATTAGCTCCGTGGCATTTCCACATGTCGCATTTAGAAGCCCTCCCACTGAAAAAACAAATGAATAAGAAATAAATCAATCAATCATGTCACCTATGTGACAAAAATTTAAATGAATAAATAAGAAATAATTGAATTACCTGTTGGACCGGTGTAAAAAGAAATTTGCCTGCAATGTTGGGGAGAAAAATAGAAAAACCAAAATTTAGTGTGCGCTCAAATGGAAATTATACTAACTATAAGTACTAATACATAATGAAGAGGAAAAAAAATTGGACTTACTCTGTCAGAAAGCTGACCCGTTCTGCTAGTGGCATAAGCCCAATTAAGCTCAGCGCAAACACCCAAGGCTGTTTAAGAGAAATAATCACAACGCTTACGATCAAAGGATTTCTATTATATAATTATCCTTTCTAAAGAAATTTTCTTTACAAGACATTTTACTTTGGGCTTGATTTTTAGTTGAGTAATTATACCACGTTGTCGTATTTCAGTATCATATTATAAATTTCTTCAGCTTATATACGTATACATATGGTAGGTATTAAAGAATTTATTTTAAAAAAAAATAGTTTTTCTACTGTTATATTGAAAAAAACCTAGCAAGGAGTTGGTACTCACTCTTGCAAAACCAAAACACTGAGCCAAAATGGCCAGTGGGATGGCTGGGAACAAAATGGAGAGTTTTGTCCCCAATGTAACCTCCTGCAGATTCGCCAAAAACTGTCTGAGGAGAGAGCATGGAATTTTGGAGACAAGGGTGAGGTCAGACTTCTTCCGCAGGGAAGAGGATGACATGTTGTGTGCGGTCCGACCAGGTCCGGTTCTCCTTAACTAAGCCCTTGAGGTTGCCATTTTCTAATAGCCATGGCTGGTCTTGGTTTGAAGCCATGACCGATGATGTAATTGCACAAAGCACAAAAACCTAGCGACCCAATAAAAAAGAAAGAGAAGATTTTGTAGAACAAAGTTGCTTGCCAATGTAACAGGATGACTAGCTCGATATTATCTACTGAGAGATGAAGTGGACTGACCATTCACGTACAGTATAAATAGCCCGGGAATGATGCCTTCTCTGTAGCTTCCTCGAAGTTTCATTCTTTGGTTTTTAGCCATCAGATCAGGTTTTACAAGACACGTACGTATTTTTCCAAAATAAGTATTAAGAAATATAAATATATTACACATGTATACATACGACAATACCAACTTTCTTTTTTCTGATTTTTCTTTTCCAACTACACAAGTTAGTAAATTATAACTAGTTCGGTGTCTATATTGGATTGGATAACTCAATAGATTCAATGTATGTTAAAATAGAAAATGAAGATAGAAGTGAATGATTTTTCATTTTCGGAATTAGAAATGATAAGTTATAAGCCTTTGATATCCTACCATTTTGGACAATTGAATTAAATAAATTTTCTTTATAAGTAATTCATCTTCTACGTAACTTAGACAAAAATTATTCATCTTTAAAAAAAAAAACACAAAACAGATACCCATCAGAAACCAACTAATGATTGGATGCGATTTTAATAACACTATAATTAGTTAGGTATTTGGTATAAGGAAAGAACCAAAATCTAAATGGTAGGTACGTAGTTGTTTACTGTAAAGTTATTATATACATTTCTTTGACCATCGGTGACTACTTATTCAAAGATTGTAACAGATACCCTCCAGGTGGTTCTGCTTAGTATGATTTTTTTTTTTTTTTTTACTTTTTATTTTGTTGGCGGCATGTGTAGCTAGCTACATATACATTATTTATGCGTGTTCCGTACGTGAGGAGAAAGAAACTGTATATTTGACTGACGCTTGTACAGTTGTACTTGTTGTGCGGTTCTGGAAAGAACAGTCAAAACCAAGCAGAGTCAAACGAAAGTTACATCAGAAACCCACTTGGAACAGTAAAAACCACGACGTTTTGTTTTTTTTAATAAGTATTAATTACGGAATTCCAAATTGATTTTAAAGCACGTATACAAATAGCAATTATGAGTATGAAAACAAAGGAATGAGAAAGAATATTGATGAGGATGATGAAGACGTTCTCATTGTGTGCAGCCAAGGCAAACACGCCACGCCATATATAAAAATAAAACACAATAATATGTGAGGAGAAGTGGGTATACACTTAGCCCAACCTATTGAAAATATACAGAGGAACCTTCGCAGAAGCTAACTTGATCGGTCTCATATCAATGTATCTCACGCTTAATATCTCAAGCAGTACAACTTGAGACGGCTATGCTTGCTTACCTCTCTCTCTGCATTTGATCTCTCGACCTTTCATGAAAGAATGACTGGCTCACATGGAGTTGCAGACCAGCATTTATGTTTTTTTGTCGATTTTGTTCTCTACATCCACGGACCACACATGCATATAAATCCGTATAACAAATTACAGTCCTAAAATTATCCCAAGTGAAACAAAGATCGATACGTACAATGAAGTTCAAGCTACGCATATACGCATACACATACAAAACTGTCTTCTTTGTATTTGTAGAGTGTATGCATAGCTTGAACTCTCTGGGTGGCTACGTTTATAATAATGAGAACAAAAATGACCCTGCACTTCACTAATTAAGCTGCAAAAACTTCCAAATTAGAGGAAGGTAGAGAGAAGTTTCGTTCTTTACTATTTAAGGGCAAGATTTCTAAGTGCCTATATATATTTGCGGACTCAAGTGTCAAGACTGTCAATTGTGCAAAGGGTTTTAATGGGTGAAGATCTTCTAGCTAGCAAGTCGGCTTACCTAGTTTAGATTTTATGGTCCATTATTCTGCCTGTTGTTACTGAACTGTGTATGTCCACGAGGCCCCTACTCTTAATTTCAAACTTTCAATCTCTGGTATAAGTTGCTTTCACACTACGTACGTACCTGCTTATTATAACATCATTTCACTTGCGGCTTGCATAAGTAAATCTTGCATACCTTCTCTGAAAACTTCATACTTACATGTTATTATATATGGATAATATAATGTATCATCATCTACATAATACTTACTTTAATTGAGAATCTGAGATTGATATATAGCTCTTATCACGTTATCAAGAAAAACCCTAGCTCTTTTTTACATTCCCAAATTATATCTGCCTTCCACACCATGATGATGTCTGTGGAACTCTAGACAGCTTCCGCGAAGCTTCCTTCCCCCTCCATCAATTGAATTAAGCGAATATTATTTGGTATATATGGACACGTACGTAAATATCTTCCCTGCATCATCATCGTTCTCTATCTGGTATGAAGATTTTGGTAGATCCTCTGTGACATGAGCATGTGAGTTTTATACTACATTTTTGGATTGAGGACGGAATTTTGGTTGTGGGCAGTAATGTGGTGTGCATGTGTGTAGGGACATCTTGCTGAAGCTGCAACTTCCGAGAAATTTCCAATATATATGTAGGGACGTCTCAGTTAATTTATTTTGTTGGTATATATATGAGACGTCCGTACGGTAATGTATTCCGTATCTTTAGTCTTCGATGAGACTCGTGGACACTGACTTTGTGGTTAAACTTCACATGAATCCTGATTTGATTTGATTTGATTTCGGAGAGAAGAAGTTAAGAGAGAAACGTAGGATTAAATTTCTACCATGAAAAAGACAACCAGTTCTGAAAGACTATATTTCTTCTTCGAAAGAAGACTGATATGAAGTAAGATTGCTGAGAGTAGAAAGTTCGGATGGTCCAGAGAAGAAGTCGTTTCGCATTTGGACTCTCTGCTAATTATACATCATATATATTTAAAGGCCTTAAGGGTATGTATGGTGAACCAAGTTCAGTACAAGTCACACCAACCAAGGCTTGACAGCACCATTCATCCAAACCTATAAAATATTGTGGAAGATTTGGTTTGTATATAGCCAGTGAGTGGAGAGTTTCATGCAGGTAGATTTCTATCTCTATCAAATAAAATAGTCGGCAAGATTGTTAGTACAAGGTGAGAAAGAGAAAAAAAGTTTTATTATATTCTAAAAGGAGACTGTTAAAGTTAATTGTATTTTATGAGACCCACCGTATCTTAATACAAGGGGAGATACCTTTTTTTTTTTTTTTCAAACTATACGATACTAATAATTAACCATAACTAAGTATTGTTAAATTTATAGAGAAGGATCAACGGTTTATTATTAACAACATCGATATTGTCCCCAACTTAACCACTAACAAAGCCTAGTAGGTATGAGGTTTTATCATAAAAGACCTTATTGATATTAATAGTGAAACTATTCATTATATTTTACATTTTATTTAGTTAATTTTCCGATGTGTGACTTATATTTTTTAACAAGTATGCCCTCCCCTCCTTCCAAAGGCTCTGTCTAACTTAGTTTGGTTAACAAACAAATGAATTTTTATAGAATATCGAAGCATCAGACAAAAAACTAGAATATTACAACACAAAATAGAACATACATTTTATTCCACTAACAAGTTGGACCCGAATATGTCTCTACCATTATAGCATGTTTAATGGGACTTATCTGGCTTAGGCTAGGTCCAGATCTAACCTCAAATAAATAAATGAATAACACTTTTTAATGCATGTGTTTGACCCAATCTAGTTTGGCCTAAGACAAGATAAGGGGCTGGTTTAGCCTAAGTGTCAACTTGGGCAAGAGCGAGCCTCACAATCAGCTTTTGGAAAAAAAAAAAAAAAAAAGGCGTAACTTTTCCAAATGCAATGGCCTATGAGGCTTTGCCACATAACGCTCCAAAAGCTACTTTTTCAACGGCAACTTATTGGGTTGTTCTTTTTTTTATTTCACTTTTCAACGGCTAGTTGAGCCTTGTTTTTACCTTTTTTTTTAATAAAAAAAAATTTATATACTCCAAACTTTTTTACTTGTTTATTCTTTTTATATTTCTACAAAATTAATGAAAATGAAAAGAAAAAAAAATTGTGTGTGTCTTTATTCATTTTGCTCAAAATTATGTTCAAAATTATGCTCAAATTGTTTCCAAAAATAAATTTTTGTGTTGCTTTTCTTATGTTTTGATTTTTTTTTTCACAAATAAAATATTAATAAACAAACATAACAAATTTTGAGTTTTAACCCGTAGCTCCTCACTGCTACTAGAACCGCAAAAATTTTGAGAGGCTAAATTTTGTGAATGGTACCATTTTGAGGAGCTAAAACAACCCTAACCCCTTGCCCCTGCATTAGACATGCTCTTATAAAGTGAGGTGAAAAGCAGAGAATTACAGGCTTCACCAAAAATCATTGGTCACAAATACCTCTGAAAAAAAAAAAACTGCTAATAAAAATTTATATTCAAAGTTCAGATTGGGTATTTTTGTAAATCGTAATTTAAAAAAAATTAGAAAACAATCCAGAAAACTCGGCCCCATCATTTAGGGTTTAGGGCTGAAATTTTAGAAACCGAAAGGAACCGAAAAAATTAGAAAACAATCCTAAAATTTCAGCTTCTTCCACTTCCCTTCTTCTTTGCTTTCTCCAGTTTTCAATTTTTTTGTTTTTTTGTTTTTGTTTTTGTTTCATTTTTTATGTTGTGTGAACTCAGGCCCCAAAGGAAGGAATGAAAAGGGAGAAAGACAGAGGAGCATAGCCACGACGACGACTCCTGGCTAGTGAGGAGTAGTGCACCGATTCGTCGATAGCATCGCCACTCTATTCGCTTCACATCGCTTTGCTCTCTCATCGGAGATTTTCCCACTTGATTTGATGCCTTGGATATTTGTGTGTGTTTCTTCAGTTTTCTCGCGTAAGATTTGTACATGAATAAAGACATAAGTATCTGCAATAATTGTCAAAGGTTTGAAAAATCGGCCTAGGCGGCCGCTTAGAGCATCTCCACCTTTTTTTTGGCCGCCTAGGCGCTAGGCAATTACTATTCATTGTTTTATTTCTATTTGTTTATACTTTAAACTATTAATTTTGATATTTTTAGATTATATTTTCAATATTTATTATAAAATTTTCATTTAAAATTTAAGATAACATTTTTCAATAAAATTTTCAAATAAAATTTTTGGATAAAATTTTTCAAATAACATTTTGGTTTTGCCTTGACTAATCTATTAAAAAAAGAAATTGGAAATGCAAGAAATATATATATAAAAAGACATTAAATTGAATAAAACGGATTTTTTTTTTTTAGATTTTGATGTGGAAAGTGAAAATATTGGAAGGAGATGAGTTTTTATGAAGATTTGGTGTAGAAAGTGAATAAAATGGTTAGGTATTTATAGGAAAAATACAGAATTTTTGGTATTTAAAAAAAAAATTTTTCAATTTTTTAATTTTTGTCAAAACAATTTCTTCTTTGTTCACTTTTACTCAGCCCCTAGCTTTTTACCAAAACATATAAAATAAAAATTAAAATTTCTTCTTTGTTCACTTTTAAATTCTATAAAATAAAAATAAAAATAAAATTCATTGTGTTTTTTTACTTTGTAGCATGATCCTATATGGAAAAAACATCCATGAAGAAACAACACAATGTCTACAAATGTTGTTAGTGGAACTTCGGTTGTAAATGGATTATTAAAGTTGGAGCTGGAAAGGGTTGTAGACTTAAAATTTTGACTGAGGAAGGAAAATTATTATTTTTAAAAATGATTGAGAAAAGTCAAAGTAAAAAATAAAACAAAACAAAACAAAACAATTGAATTTTTTTTTCTTTCTATTTTGGTGGAAAGTTAGGGGTTGAGTATAAGTGAAAAAAGAAAGAAGTTGTTTTGACAACTAAAAAGGAGAGGACACATGTCACTTTGTAGGTGAGCCACAATAAAAGATAAGGAGGGAAGTATTATCCGAGGTAAATTGCTTTGTAGGCCAGTTGTGACCTTTATATGTGGGCTCTGGGTAGATGCCTGACTTGAGCCCTTCCTTATATATGTGATTTCATAAGATTTATATTTATATTTTTTTGTTTCAAATTTATGATTTCTAATAATATATTGGATATTTCTCTCTTTCGTTAATATTTTCCAACGCATTTTTCTCTTGCTATTAACATTTTCCTCAACATTTTTGAATATTTCAAACAAAGAAAAAGAAAAAGCTTGGCAAAAAAAAAGAAAAAAAGAGGAAATGTGGTGCAAATAATTAAACATGCAAAACGACGCCGTGGCCGGAACAGAAAAGAGAAAATATCATAAGGCGCGCTCGAGTCGAAGCGCAGCTGAAGATGGCTGTTGTTATGTTGGTTAACTACCATAAACCTCTGGCTATAACTGTCCAATCCCAATCGCAATGCAAAGGTAACTACCATATGGCTATAACTGTCAATCCCAATTGCAATGCAAAGGTAACTACCATAAACCTCTGGCATAACTGTCCAATCCCAATCGCAATGAAAGGTAACCATAAACCTCTGGCTAAACAGGACCACAAATCATAGAGCACAGAAGAGATAACTTATTACCTGCCCACTATTTTAAGCTCTGAAAACTGCTTTCATAGTTGGTGATTTTATCCTCAAGTTGATGCTGTTTGGTCTGTGAGAAATAAATTATGACTTAATATACATGTATGTATGTGGAGAACTATGGAAACTGACAAGGGTTTGGTGGTGTTTGCAGCGTTTCTGAGTACTCACCAACCGGCGTTTCGAATACAAAGAAGCAGATTCCAATAACAATGTAGCAGAAAATAAGAACCAACCCTTTCACATAATGGGATGTGCCATCCTATAAAAATCAAACATTACAAGACTTGAAATAATATAACTCAATGATCAAGAAAAAACAGGACAGCTAGCAAGTTTCTAATAGGAAGTTATGTTCTGTATGATTGATGAGAATGTTACCTGTAAAGCAAAGGCTGTGGTGATCACTGCTAGAGCAAGAGACACTGTTTCAATGACATTGAAGTTAAGATCCACGTTGATGCCCATTATCCAAGCAACAACGACGCAGCACGGGACCTGAGTCGTCACACAATTAGAAAAATTGTTCATGTTAATGCACGGATTTTTCATTATAATTCAATTTGGAAAGAGAACTGCAAGGCCTGCAGTAATTCAGCTTTGATAATCGATACGAACCACGAACATGGCGACCTGAGTTGCAGACCCCAAAGAGACTCCTAATGATATGTCCTGCATTTGTGCAAAACAGAAAATATAAAGTTGGTTATAAGTTCCCAAATGAAAGGAACTGGATTTTCCAATTTGCCATTAGTTTTGAATGAGAAAAGGCCACTATTTATCATTTCTCACCAACTTGTTCTTGAAAGCAAAAATGATTGATCCTGCATGCTCAGCTGCATTTCCAAGAATTGGTACCAAGATGAGGCTGAGGAAGCTGAAAGACAAACCCCAAGATTTTGATGCATCCTAATACAATTAGGAATTTCAGTGAATTGCTTTCTGTTTAGAAAATTAACAATCCACTCAAGAACATAGTGTACTAATTACCTCAATTGTGCCCACAACATACTCAGACAACAAAGCTGTGATGGCAGTGACAGCAAACAGCCAAGCAAATCCACTGCAGAAACCTATCTCAGCCACTTCTTCTTCAACATCTTCATCACCATCAACTTCTGATACCTGACCAGTTGCATTATTATAGTTCCTTAGCTGAGCTCTAGTATTTATTTGCTTGTTTTTTGGGAATGGAAGCACAGAAAAGTCAAGCTAATGCATATATCAATCAATTGCTTTAAAAAAAACTCTCTTTATTTTTGGGGTGCTTCAATCTCATGGACAGGTTAGAAATGAAGACTTGCATGATAGTTGAGCACATGTCTGCATATTTGTTTTCTTACTTCTCTTACTGCATATATAACTAGATGAATGCTTTTCTTGTATGACCTACTTGTATTGCAGAACATTGTTCCCAATGCACTACTGAAAGAAAGTTTGGAAGCATGAAAATGAAATTAACATTGCAGCCAAAACCTTAGGATAATTACTTGCTGCAATTCGAAAAATCCGCGGTGAGTCCACAACTGGAAGAACATGAATGCAATATAAGAAAGTAGCATTAGGATACTAATGGCCCTTGAGAATTGGAGTGTTTGGTCTTTTGTTGCAGCAGAGTCCCCAGCATATTGAAGCAGCATTGGGAGCGTGTGGCAGAATGTTCCTAGAAGTAGAAGGAGAGAGTTCACATTGGCCTGTCTCTGATGAAACAATGGCCATATAAATTAAGGTATGAAGAAACATAGTTTAGATGATTAAAAGGGAAGTTAACATATGAAATTATATAATGCAAATTGAGCTTGGGTTAAGATTAGGGCCTTACTCTTTCAAATTTTTGCTCCCTTCTGAGGTTAGCAAGACCACCACAGAAAAGGGAGGTTCCAAGGACCAAAAGAAGGTTAGAAAGAACTGAACCCAAGAGAGAATACTTGAGCAAGGCTACTTTTCCTTGACTTAGAGCAGATATTGCTATAATCAGCTCTGTGGCATTACCAAATGTTGCATTTAGGAGCCCTCCCACTGCACAAACCAGATAAAAAGTGACCCTTCAGTCCCATTCTGAAGCAACATTTAAGTAATTGAAAATATTCTAACAAGTAAACTGAAAACAATTTACCTGTTGGACCAGTGTAGTATGATATTTGTCTGCAATTTTAAATACAAATGATTAATGTAAGCAGCATTTGAAGAAAGGCTAATTGATTGTGTTTTTGTGTGCCTTACTCTGTGAGAAAACTGATGCGCTCAGCAAGTAAGGTTAATGCAAGTAAGCTCAGAGTGAAAATCCAGGGCTGTCAAAGGAAAAATAAAGAAAAGGGTTACAAGGATCAGTCATCTAAATTCTGATTTTTTATTTTATTTTCCATTGTATACAATATTTCTTATTAAAATATGAAAGCAAGCACTTACCTTTCCAAAGCCATAGTACACAGCAAAAATGGACAGAGGAATGGTGGGAAGGAGAACCGAAAGCTTGGTCCCCAGAAGAACAACCTGAAGATTAACAAGCAACTCCCTGAGATGTCCATTTTGAACACTGTTTGGCAGCGTAGGATCCGACTTCTTGCGCAATGCAGAAGCCGACAATTGTCTAGCGGTCCTGCCATGTTGCACTTCCTCGTCACTGCTTGTGCCATTTTCCAAGAGGCATTCTTGGTGGGAAGCCATAGTCGGTATCACAGCAAAAATGACTTTTTTTGTTCAGCTACTTTTGTTCACAGAAACAGCTTTGGCCCTTGGCATTAACTTGTCTTCGATTGTAATTTGTATATATGGAATTTATCTCTGTGGGGTTTGGTAAAATCTCAGCTTGGTAAGATGATAAAACCAAACGCAAAGGGTTACTATAATTTGGCAAATATACCCAATGAAGCATAAACCAATTAAGCTAATTGCAATCAATTTAAATTAATTAAGCTAATTTCCTGGTAACCACAATCAATTAAGGGTCAAATTAACTAAAGTATATATTGTGATAACCAAATTAAATCAAAACCCTATCTCAAATAATTCATTCAATTTGGGTATTATTTGACCTAATTGAGAATTAATCAACCTGATTGAGAGTTACTCAATTTAATTGGGGATTACCCAATTAAATTGAACGTTACCTAATTGGGTTGAGAATTGATTTTACACCAAAAACACATCTCCGTACCTTAGCTAGTGTTTTTCTTACAAACTCTTAAATTAATTTAGGCATCGGAGGGCTTTTGGCCAACACCCCGAGTGTGGTCCTCTTATTGGTTCTATTTTGCAAGGAGAAAGAGGCGACGAAGAAGAAAAGGAAATCTTTCCAATCAAATATTCTCGTGGAGAAATTTGCTCATACATATATCTTAAGTAGAAGTCTTGCCACCCACCAAGCTCAAACTGGGTTTGATGAGGAAATGCCAAACAGGTAGTGTCCTTTGAATTACAATTCATCTGAGCAATGAAAGCAGGGCCGGTACTGCCATGCATGGTAGCCAGATGTGGACACGATTTACCAGGCACAGAGAGAAAAAGTCCATATTTCCATTTCAGAGAATCAAAGAAGAACTTGAAGTTGAAACTGACAAGGAAAGGCTACAAGAACAACCGACAGACCAAGCTACCAAGTACCAACGCACGCCATTGGTTTAATGTGGAGGTGTTTCATGTGCCATGCATCTGATTGAAATTGTTGCCTTTGTGTGTGACATATCATGTAAATAAACACGTAAATTTCTTAAATATTCCTAAACAAACAAAAGTATTTGTTTTTTTTTTTTTATCAATTAGAAGAAAAAAATTAAACTTTTTTTATTTAAAAAAAAACACATGTTAATCCACTGACCTTCTGCCACCGCCACCGCCGTCTCCCGTATGTTTTAGGCAATTTTGATAGTTGTTTCAGATTCCCATTCTAACTTGGCAATGGCCTCCACCATAATCTCTATGCTTTTGGGTTGATTACTTGATTTGTTGGTGATAATTTGGTGGATTAAGATTAACTAATTTTGGGTGCTTTTGCTAGAATATCGTTTCATAGAGATTATTATCCATCCATCCATCCATCTATTAGTAATTTAGTAAGAGATGGATATTCTTGGAAAACCTTTCATGCTCCCTTCCCGCTCATTCATTCAGATTAACAAAAACCATTTTTAAACAACCTTCGCTTACAAAATCAAAAAAAAAAAAAAACGAAAGATTCAACTGCAGATAAATCAATTATTGAATGGCTACTTCTCGACCAAATGTAGCTTCTATATATTCTCTATTTGGTCGCCATTGGTAGTTGTTTCTCTTGGTTTGATGCAATATACACGAGATCCCAGATGCTTTACTTCAAGACCAGCATCTTCGCAACCAGAGAAGAAGAGTGATTCATCCTCTTTTCCAATTCTGCGTCTCCAACTCATTAGAAATGCAGGCCGGGGCAAACTGAATGATTGTCCTGTGAGCAAGAGGTAAATATAAATGAGCAGAGTTTTAACATCTACTACATGAATTCAGACAAATTTGCCAGCATATTACCGCAACTCTGCTCGTCCTTTGCTTGAGGCCAAGCTTTAGTATCCTTCGGCTTGTAAGATTTGAGAAGGAACAAAAGGGTTTTTATCAAATTTGCATACTGCTTCACATCTGCACGCATTCAAGGAAAAAAAGGATAGTTAGCAACTTAGCACACTGTTTTTATGTGCAGCTCCAAGGACAACGTTTAGAAGAAGTATATTTGAAACACGTTGGTGAGAAACTTACACAACAATATATCACTAGCAATAATCAGGTCCCAGTCTGGTTCAGCAGTAGGGAAAGTGTCACCCCACGTATCTGAAAAATTAGTATCCACGGCATGAATTTAACAAAATCCCAGCAAATCCTTTAAACCTAAACCAATTACAAGTCCACTAAACATATGTAGAGTATAACATGAAATGAAAGATGACATACGCTTTATATGAGGAAGGACAGGTGTAATTCCATTTACCCTGCAGTTATGAGCTATATTTTCTTCAATTTCCTGATCATTATAGTCTGATGTAGTGATGTCAAGATTAAGCAATCTTCGAAGAAAAATGGCCAAAGCACCAGTGCCACTGCCAATCAGTAGACAAATCAACATCATCAGGGCAACTATCAATATCAATCAGACTCAAAATTTATATCAAACATATGTCTGGTATAAGATGAAATGAAGGACATTGGAAAAGCATAAACTAAAAATTAACTCCAATTCCACAAATGTTTTCCTGAGAAGTTATTCAAACTACACAGTACGGATGCCAGGCGTTTGCATCTTACCAACTCCAGGAGAAAAACAAATTCTAGATAGTAGAATGGGGTTCAGCTTTAGAACAACATAAGCAAGGTTTTGCCCCATGTGAAAAAAAAAGTATCCATGTGATGCAATCACTACTCAGGATCCCCAATCACTAGAAGTGGGACAAACAAGAAAAAGAAAAGCATTCAAGTATTCTTGTGATGCAGAGATGGATGTGGCACAGTTTAGAAATACCTGCCCAGTTCAAGACAATGCCGTCCTTCAATCGACGGCCTGCGTTCAACTAACCATTCTGCAAATGCAAATGTCCCAGGCCAGAGTAAATTGGCATTCAGCTGATGAAACGAAAATTCTCGGATGACCAACTCCTGAAACAAACCAAGTTACATAAATTGGTTTAAAGAACTTCAAACAATATAGTACCAAACTCTACAAAGAAGCAATCAAGAACCAGGCCCAAAAAAAATAACCTCTTGGGATGTTCAATGAAAGGCCAAAACAACTCTAGTAAAAAGCAGCTACTGCTCTCTGAAGTGAGTGCACCTAATTATCCGATTGTATGGAATTGAACTAATACATGCTTTTTGATTTATCCATTGATATATGCTATCAAAACCATTTGCTTATCACCATCCACAGAACTTTAATATGAAAACTTGGAAATTCAAACATTCAAGCTCAGAAACAGAAAAAAACTGATTTCAAATAGGGAAATAACATAAAAGAAGAAATGTGACAAAACAAACTGGAAAGAACAAGTGTGAATAAATAAATAAATAAATATATATATATATATATATATATAAACGACCACAGTAACAAATTAACAAGAGATTAACAGTTAGAACAAGTGAGAGACAAATTTACGTTTCTGGGTATTGACCAAATAAAGGAATAGACTTACCATCCCCGGAAACTTATGCCTCCTCTCGACGTAGCTTTGCTGGCTCTCTGTGTCTTCCTCACCTGCAAATAAGGCCAAGCCAAATCAGTATATTTTCGCCATATCAGCTAAAATTGGGAGCTCCTTGGAGAGAGAGAGAGAGATAAAACCACTGGAAGTGTCATCCTCGTCATCATGGAAAAGTGAAGATGGGGAAAAGAGAGCTATGTCCATCGTCTTCTTCTTGCTCAGAAACAGAAGCTAGGAGGTGGCAAACCTACTCGGGAGATCGGGGGAGAAAAAAAAAGTTTTGAAAATGAAACTTCTGCCCCAAAAAATAGTACAATATCAGAACCAACCCCAGTATTTTGAATATTTTCCTTTTCTTCTTGTAATTTCAGGAAAGTATTGGTAAGTCCCCACTAGTTTTAAAAAATTATCCTAATGACCCAACTGTGTTTGAATTGGAATCTTTTCTCTTCGTTTAATTCTTGTCATTAGCAATGAAGTTACAAGAAAATTACAATGAAATTACCGAGTTGACCAAAGTGGCAAAAGAGTGTTTGATATGTTTTGTGGTTTTCTTTGTAAATTCATTAGAACCACACTTACCTCGTCGACCATGACGTGGTCTATATATAAGTTTGTGCTCGTCGTCATTGGGGATTGCATCAAATAAACAAAGAATCCAGGTGAGAGACAAATACCTAAGCTTTATCCTCCAAACTGTGTTTTCCAGAGAGAGAGAGAGAGAGAGAGAGAGAGAGATGGTGGGGCCATTAAGACCGCAGTTTGTGCTGTTTGGTTCGTCCATCGTCCAGTTCAGTTGCAGCAATGGAGGCTGGGGTGCCATTCTTGCTGACTTGTATTCTCGTAAGGTACTTACTTCACTTAATCTAATTAATTTTCCTAATTAATTTCCTAAACCTGGTTTTCAGCTTCTATATCTATTGATTGGGGTTTATGATGATCAACATATATGGTTTTTTTAAAATTAATTTACAAGAAAGGAGCAAACCAACAAATTAATCTCTCTTTTTTTTTCTTTTTCTATTTAAGTTGTTAACTTGGTACATACGTGGGCAAGTAGCTTAGTGGTGGGGTCCACGTTTCTTAATCTCTCAAGCGCATCTCTCTACTTTATTCATGCATTGCATGCTCGCTTTTGATATCCTTACATGCATGATCATTGATCTTGTTAACTCCGTTCATATATTTGACTTGGTTCACACTCACACACTCATCGATGAACCAGAATGCTTTCTTTTTCATGCTTAATTTGCAGCCACAGAAAATAAAATAATTCATTGTTGCTGTGCTCATTACGCTGCTACAGTGAAACTCATAATTAATCAATTAATTAATACGTCAGGCAATTTATATATATATATATATATATTTATTTTATTTTTAGGAGCTTGTTCTTCTGATTTTTTTTTTTTTTTTTTTTTGAAAAAAGGCAATATATTGGACCACTAGGTCCACCACTTGGAGAAATTATAAAATATTACGGATAGGTCTACCACTTGGAGAAGTTATAAAATATTACGGATATACCGCGTCCTCATGTGATACTTCCATTCAAATATTGTCATGTGTCTATTTTAAAATAAAAATTAAACTTTTTTACAGCTGGATTTATTTCTTAATTTTTATAAAATTGAAAAACTTAAGAAAAAAAAAAAAAAAAAAGATATATAAAATGGACATAAATATAAGTCCAGCTGTAAACAAATATTTAATTTCTGTTTTAAAATAGACACATGTCAATATTTAAATTAAATAGGAGTATCATATGTGGTATATCCGTACTATTCTATAATTTCTCCACCACTTGGGCAATTCTGATAAACGAAGAAATCATATACTTTTGTTTTCTGCTTTAACTGCTACTGAATAATAAACAAAGAAAAGATTCCATGATGATCAAAAGTCATGGCGTTATCTGTGAGGTTTTTTAATTTCCTGGGTTTCCTTCTGATGAGTCACAGTCAAATCGTCTCTTTCTTTGAAAAATACACATAAACTTTTCTCATTGATTTAAACCAATGATCAGATAAATGTTTTTCACTGCATATTCAAACAGTCAAATTAATGACTCAACTCATTTTCAAGGGTGCTTTTCCTTTTGCCCGGGCCCCCCTCTTTTACATAACCTGGAAGCCTTACATGTGTTTATCTACTAAACTTTCATCATGTCAAACTGTATATTAAGTTCCTTGTTAATGGCATCACTGATCTTATAAAATTTCGGGGATAGGCGGACGTAGTGCTGCGAGGATATGCTGGCTGGAACTCGAGGCGTGCTCTTCAGGTTCTAGAGCAAGTTTTTCCCAAGGTATTGTACATTTATAGTGAATTCAGACTCGGACATTGTGCATTAACTGAAATCCTAGGCACCAAACATGGCCGTAGTTTGATGCTGATGTTGTGTAATTATATTTGACATGTATAGGATGCAGCAATTCAGCCATCTCTGGTAATAGTTTATTTTGGTGGCAATGATTCAATGCTGCCTCATTCATCAGGCTTAGGCCCTCATGTACCGCTTCCTGAATATGTAGAAAACATGAGGAAGATTGGTAAATATTTAAAGGTAAAAATAATCTCTCATCATCTCAGCTTATTTATATATACATATATGCAGATGGATGAAATTTATATGAACAACTTGTTTTGTGTGCAATGCATATTATTCTAACAGTGACAGATACATTTGGTTGGCAGAGCCTTTCAGAAAAAATTCGCATTATCTTTCTCACTGCTCCTCCTGTCAATGAGGAACAAATTCTTGAAAATTTAAGGTGCTTATATGGTGATGATTTGTGATTCTTTCTTCATTTCCTTTTGCTGAGTTCTCAGGAGCTTTTCTCTTTTCTGTTCCTTCCTTTTTTTTAAACCAAAATCAGAGACATAATTCCCGAGCGGAATCGAACAAATGAGTCCTGCAAAATCTACTCAGATGCTTGTTTAGAGGTCTGCCGAGAGTTAGATGTCAAGGCTGTTGATCTGTGGACTTCAATTCAGAGGAGAAAAGACTGGTCAACTGCTTTGCTTTACGTACGTGCAGTTTCATATTTTAGTTTATGCTTCCAATTAATTACATCTATTTTCTATAAACTCAGCTTGATCAAAGATTAAATCCTTCGCTTAACCAATTGGATCGACCATCGTCCAGGGATGGAATCCATTTTTCAGCTGCGGGGAGCAAGATTGTGGTGGAGGAGATACTGAAGGTCCTCAGAGAAGCAGACTGGGAACCCAGCCTTCACTGGAAGTCATTGCCAACAGAATTTGCAGAGAGTTCGCCTTATGACCCTCCCTGTGGTGATGGAACAACTTTGAACATTGCTGATCACAGCGTTGCTCAAGCACTAATCCACTGGGGACTTAGCGACAATTAAGATATAATTATGCATGTTAGTTAATGGCCATAAACCATTTAATAACCTCTCCCCTCAGAGAAAAGAGTTCAACTCTCGCTCTTCCAAGCCCTCGGCATTTCCTTTGTACCAAAAGACTCTTGTCAGAATTACAAATGCCATTCTACATCCTGAGAAGAGTTTTGGCAAATGATTATCTTCGAAACCCTAGTTTACTTCTGGAGAACATGATGTAGCAGTAGGTACATGTCCACAAATGTGAAACTAAATATGGCTGCTCATACAATAATTTGATCCGAATGGTTATGTTACATCAAGGGTAGTTCTAGACATCCAGTTTCCCAGTGTGCAAAGGATTAACACGATTACAAGCCCAAACCAATTTTATAACACAAAAGGTCAAATGAAGGAATTAATACATACAAAGGGGGAAATACAAGCAGAAAAACAAACAGCGGTGCCACTCCCCCTCCACTAAAACCCGATGCAAACTCGGATGACATCTCTGCCTACTCAACCGAAACCTTTCAATATATATCAAAACTAGGCCATGCACATCCAAGAAAACCACTCCGAAAAGAGATGATAAAACTGAGAACCCCAAAAGCTCCAGGTGGGTGCACGCTGTTCTAGACAAAACATGAATTACGAGGAAAGTTGGAACCTGCCACTTGGTTTTTTTCTTCTCCATCCCTGAAATTTTGAACACAAACAAAAACCGCATTACTTTAAGAAGCACGTAGAAGAAGACAAATAAACCGAACAAGAATATATGGTTTGTAGACGTACAAAGGCAGCATAGTACACGAAGGTCAAACCCGCCAGGACAATAAATGCAATTTGAAACACATTGTACCTGTAATGCAACACCAAAATGTATAGGCAAATCAGTAAACGTACATGTCTAATCAGAATGAATCAGTGCAAAGAAAAGAACTCACTTGTACAAATATCTTATTCCACGAAGAGATTGCAATGTGTGACCAAATATTTCCTGGGCTGCAGTTGCTTGAGCATAGTATGCAAATGCTGTGGAGCAGAACTGAATCACACTGAAACAAAGGAATTCAACATTAGTTACAGTTGCAATCTCAAAAAATCTTCAGAAAGGGAACCATGACCGTGCACAGACTTCATCTAGCATGTAATAAGAAGCACAAAGGATAAAAGATACTAACCTGATGGAGCAAAGGAGAATAAGTCCCACGTTAAATAAAAATGAATTCATAAGAGTCGCTCCCCACCTGAAACAAGTAAATTACATTTATGATCAACCAAAGCTCTTAGGGGCAAAAATTTAAAGGTCTCTACAAGCATTATTGAATAAATAAGGCTAACATGGAAAAATCATTACTTCATTGGATGAATAGTAATGAAAACTAATTTCATCCCAAGCATCATGGCCCCAGCAATGACTGCAAGGAGGAGGTAAAAGCAGAAGAACGCAAATGCAACAGTTCCCAAAAGACCTGGTGGAAAATAATAAGCATATCAAAATCGTATCCGTTAAGTAGAATAATAACAACATAGAGGCAAGAGAAATATATTCTGAAAGTACCCCATATATCATCCAGCTTGATGAAAACCTCATTCAAAAAAGGAGAAAGCGGTGGGCTGATCAATAGATAGATGACAATATGAGCAATCCAGGCCACTGAGACAATCAATCTGAAAAACACAGGCAAAAGGTTTTTTATGTCAATAAATCTTGTCAAGATCCTTAGAAAATGACGACACACAAGAAAAAGGAAAACCATGGCAATCCGCATACTACAACATCACCATGAATGATAGCACATCATATCTTTAAAAAATGCATTCTTGATAGAACTGTTACAACATTAGCTATCTATTTACATTGCTACCTACAGTAAGCACCAACAAAAATAGACCATACTGAAATGCATACACCAGAAGGGCAATTACTTCATATTTACCTAAACGCAATCAGATATTTTCACATGCACCATGGCTCTTGAACTGAACTCTATTGATTTCCTATTGGCTGCAAGATTTTGATACTGCTATTGGCTTCATATTTACTTCATATTTGCTTCTTCCTTATCTAAAACTTTACTCTTCCAAATATCCATCCCAGCTCAACTCTCAAGTCAAGAAGCCAAAACTATTTAAAGCAGCATTAAATGGAACAACAGCACTCACCCTAAAATTCCCAACACAAGCTTCGCCAAGTACCCAAGAACAGTCATAGCCCAACTAGTCTCAGCCTGAAGTGAGGCAAGAAGATTAGAAATAAAAGGGAGAAATAGTTTGATATATGGAAAGTGAAGAAGTCACATGTGTCACCCTTTACCTTCTCTCCTTGAGGATAAACCTCTTCTAGAAGTTTTACGTCTTCTTCTAATTGAAGCAACTCCTGCAAGGTTAAGCAAGCATCAACTTTTTTGTAATGAGACAGTTAAGCCATTAGCAAACGTTAAATAACTTTCAATAACAGCACATACAAAGGCAAACATCATATTTCAGAAAATAAATTCAATTTTTCCAAAGGAATTTTCTGACATCCATTGAAGCTTCATAGCTAATGCTTGGAGCACAAAGGATCCAACATAGTACATGCACTCCCTTTCCAATTAGGTTAAATGATGCACGCACCAAAGCAAACATAAAAGCTGGTGCCTAAATGTGACTAAACTTTAGACTTGGAGTGTTAAATATACCTTCTCTACTGCCTTCACATTTTTACGCCATTTTCTACCCTTGGAACCACTTCTTTCTTCTTGATGGAGTGCATCGGCTGCTTTTTTCAATTCTTTTGCTTTCTTACCCAGTTCAGTGGCTTCCTAAAGTGTACAAGAGAAACCAAACATAAGAAATCACAACAATATTCATCATTTAAACTTATACACACATGATAGACAAAAAAGTAGTACCTTGATATACTGTGACCGGGTAATAACAGCCTTTGGACGCCGGATGAATGAAAATATGAGTCCCAGAGGGAGACAGGCAATGCCAACACCACCAAATATCTGGATGATACAGGAGGGTAATTTTTTAACTATAGAAAAATAAGATGCTGAAATACAATGTCTATATATATATATATATATATATATATATATATTTACTATACACAGACATACATACATACATACATGTATGTACATACATAATCTTGCCATAAAAAAAAAAACAAAGGCAGTCTAATCAACTCCTGAGAAGCATTTTCTTGAAATTGACTAGGGACCCCCAGTTATCACAGGCAGATTCGATAACAACATAAATATGTCAAGATTTCCAAGAATGAACTTACAGTGAAAAGCACAGAACCAACAATGGTAGCAAGAGCAACGACATATTCTGGAAAGGTAGTACGCATTGTCCATGTTTTCTCTGACGAATCACTGGCAGAATATGCAGAGCACTGTAGGGACAATAGAAGCCAGAGACAAAGAAAGCACCAAAATGAGCAAGAGGATGGATACTTGTAGTATAAGAAAATTCCAACGAACAAGGTCAAACCTGATGTGAGCCACTTATACATTCTTGACTGCTAGAAAAGCTCCATGAACTAGGAAAGGAAGTTGTGGAAGAAGAGAGATGCCTAACAGTAAAGTCCACCTTCCCAACTAGCCCTGATATACAATCAAAGAGTAAACCAATGATACACAATCCATAGTGTTCTAACAAAACATGTTCCACAAAGAATAAAAAAATAACCAAACACTCATAAAGCCATAAACAGAAAAATCTTTCAGTGCAATCAAAGTGGTTCCTGTGAAAATCACCAGTGAAGACAACTAACCGTATAAGATGCCAAGCACGAGCGCGCAGACAATGGCCGTCACCACCACCCACAACAACGCGCTTCTAATCCGTTTTCCAACACTCCTGAACACAAAAACGCACACCCAATTTTTACAAATCAACAATGGCAGGCTGAATAAACACAAACCTCATATGTACATAGATTCAATCAAAAACCCTAGAAGTACCTACTTGTCCTGGTCTCCTTCGTAGTAGAACATAGCGAAGGGGATGATGAAGAACACAAGCACGGCGTCAAGGATATAGATGGCGAGCCACATATCCTTCATTGGCAGAGTGAGATTACACGCTCCATTGTATATCGCGTGGCGACAGGCCTGACGGTTCGCCACGTCGGCCGGCAACATCAGTATGGAAATCGCGGCGACGGAGAGCCCCAAAACGACGACGAATTTGGGGAAGTAGGCCTGGTTCTTGTCGTCGGGGTGCTGGTAATTGACGAGCAGGTAGACATTGAAGACGAAGACGATGACGCAGAGGATAATGGCGACGATGACGAGCGCGAGGTTGAAATCGCCCATCGCGTCCTCAGCTCTCGATTCGAATCAAATCGAATCGGAGAGATCAAAAGGGGTCTCAGAAATTAGGGTTTGCGATTTGAACGCGCGTTCGCGTGTGGCAGTAGATCTGTGCTGTTTTCGAACAAATGCAGGCGACTTAAGCCGTTGAGGGAGAGAAAGGGGAAAGGGGAGGCTTGGTTCCGGTGAGGTGGTTTGTTGGGAAGGGAGAGTAGGTCCGTTTTGATGTTTGAGTTTGAAATTACATTTCTGTCCTTGTAGAGTTCGTTATTTGCGCTTCGAATAAGGGCGGCAAGGGAGGAGGGTTTGGGGGTTTAAATGTAAAATGAAGAGCTTGTCTGTGACAAACATCAAACAGGCTGTCAAACTTGAGGCGAGGCCAGTTCGAGACATGTAAGAATCGCTCGTAAGCTCCGCGGCGAAGAAAGCGCGTGACTTCCCTCAATGCAAGAATGTTAAACTAAAAAAGTGGGACCGTCTTTAATTTATTTTTAATCTCTTCTCTTTTTTGTTTTAAATGAAAAAGATAAATTACAAAAACAATCCTTAGGATCTCAATATTTCAAATATTAAAGTTAAGAATAATACTAGTCTTACCACATTTTTTATACCACATGATATGGCAATTTATATGTACATACCATATCATGTAAAATATTAGTTTTTGTTTTTCTAATTTTATTTATTAAAATACACTTCATTCATTTAATTGATATGACATATGATATGAACATGCCATATCATGTTATATAAAAATGTGGAATAATAATGTGGTAAGTGTAGCATTACTCTATTAAAATTAATTTTAATAGCCACATTATAAGAAAATTTTGATAATCAAACACAAGATTGAGCGTAATTATCTTACTAACCCTTTGGCACATGCTCACGCATATGTTAATTGATTTTTTAATTTTATTTTAGAAGTTTAAAAAAATAATGGATAGTTGTGTCTCATAAAAATAAGACTCATTATCTAATTTTGTTTTATGACCATATATATATATATATATATATATATATATATAATAATAGGACACCCTTACCCACTCGGATTGTATTTCACTAATTCTATTTTGTAGATACACATTCAAAGATCATCTCTACAAAAAATCATTTGAATTATCATTTGACCATTCAATTGAGTTATTGAAAATTTTAGTACTTTCTTGAAGCACCGTGTTCATTGATTTTGTAGGACCCAATTAGATGTCAAACGGTTTCATTTGTCTAATTTTTTGTAAGGATGATCTATGAATGAAGACCTAAAAAATAGATGGTTTGGATCATTAAAAAAAATTGTAGGGTACTAAAGGGCGTTCAAATAAAATTATTTGAGGATCCCTCAATAGAAGGGGACTGTATATATATATATCTATATCTAATTTTGTTTTTAATTTTAATTATTTTTTAATATAAAAAGTGTGAATTTATCATATTATCATCATTTAATTAATAATTTCAATTCTCAACGTTTGCATTAACCAATAGTATTTTATCTTATTTTTCATGTTTCACCATCTCTACCTTTTGTTGTATACATAGTGTATCAAGATTATATAAAAGTTTCATTAAAAATAATAATACACATATTTTTCATTTGAATAAATATGCTACAAAATATGATTGTGTTTATATTGGTTCAAAATTTCAATATGATTATTTATCATAAAATTCAAGATTTCTGTGATAGGTAGAATATAATTTTTCATCAAAGAAAGATTACAATAGCTTTAAAACCTTCAATTACTGATATAATTTATGCTTTGTTTTAGTTTTATTGCATTGGGCCACTTCTCAAAATGGAACTTCTCTATTTCCTGCAAAAGCGACAAATTGCTATCATCCCAATTGACAGTTCCAATGCTGATACAGTGTTAATTTGCAATTGAATGTTAATATATGACATATCTCTTGTGCATTTTCAAAACAGCAGGGGATGACTTTGCTTCACCAAACGGACAAAATAATCAACCAATCAGTATAAAAATATGTGAAATCCGGATTCTAAGAAGGCTGTATGACTTGGCTTTTTATTTTATTTTTATACAAGTGATATTTTACGTTAATTTAATTTAAATTACAAGTAGGGGATTCGAACTTAAGTGCATAATGGAGAGCACATCCGCTCTAATTAACTTGGCTAAGCCCATGTATGCTGCTTGGCTTCTTATATTTTGAGACGGGTTCAAATTGTGTACCATCCTTTCTTGCACATGGAGACAACCTTCACCATTTTCATTTTCTCCATCTTCTACTTAGCCTGCTCCTGCCGTTTGATTCAAAAATATTTGAATTAGATGGGAGGAGAGCACTGCATACATTCTCCGAGTACTCGTTTCTTTTTCGTACGATGTTTTCGTATATGGTCTTGAGAATCTAGCTACTTATACCACCTTAACCTATTCTAAACTTACCAAACCGAGCTTAGCTAAAAGTGGTTGACATGGAAGAATTAGTGACATTCTGGAGAGAGTGGACTGTTTCTTTTGATGGTTGATCAATGGGTTAGTGTGATCTGCATAGTTCTAGTTAACATATGTCATAACAACTCCAAAAGAAATTACAATGTGTTTTCATAATAACCAAATGCTGTTGTTGCTCTCTTTCATCTAGGCTTTGAATTCGAAGTTGGATACTTTTTCACGCTTTGAATCCATATGCCGTTTCTTTTTTTCATAACTAAAAAAAGTAAAAATGTGGTTTATAACCAAAGGATGTTTGCTGTCTTCTTTTTCAATTTTAGGCTTTGAAGTTGGGGTCAAAATTAAGATTGGAATATAGTAATTAGTTTTGGTTGTTTAGGTTTTTTTTATGTTCTTATACAAGTGATATTGGGGGAGGAGAGGAGAAAATCGATTCTAGGACCTTAAAAACAAAGTTAAATGCTCTTAATCACTTGAACTATAAATTCATTGCACCAAATTATAGGATCTTTTTTTTTTTAAGGACTATTCCTATTGAGAGGGGCGATAGTACACTAAACTCACACACTACACGAATACAAAAAGCTTCGATGTTATTAGGAGTGGAGCTATTCATTATATGAGACTTTCTATTTTGTTAAGTTTCTGATATGGGACTGTGTGTATTCTTTAATTATCCTCTTCATGTGGGACCACTTTTTAGTGGGCCACACGTGCAACCAATTCCACATTGGTCACCTTATTATTATTATTATTTAAATTTGGGGTTTGTTTGATTTTGATTCAATTTGGAGGTTTTTGTTTGATTTGGGTTTAATTGTACCCAATCAACTGACCCACTCTAATGCCATGTTAAGATTTCAGAGGGACGGACCCTTGATCTACCACTAGTTACATTGATATTGTCCACAACTTAACCACCTATTTAGCAAGTGTGAGGTTTTATACAAAAGACCTCGATGTTATTATGAGTAGAGTCATTCATTATATAAGACTTTTTATTTTGTTAAGTTTCCGATGTGAGACTGTGTGTATTCTTCAACAAACAGGAGCGAAGCTAGGATTTTATATTTAAGGGGGCCAACATGTTAAACACAAAAAGTTTAGTTGTATAATTTTATTTTTTTGGCCTATTGAGTAAACTATTGCGTACAAAAGCATTGAATTGAAATGAGTGGTTTTCTTTCATAAATATAATATGCTTTTACTATTATATTCATATTAAAATAAATTTTTACAAGTATTGATTTGTGGTGAGGGGGCCATAGGCTTAAGTATATCAATTTTTCTTTGCATTTGTTACCACATCCAATATATACATTCAAAAGGGTTAAATAAATTGGAGGGGCCATGGCCATCCCAGGCCATAGTACAGCTCCGCCCCTGTCAATAGAACCTTCTTGGAGGAGCAATTGCTTCAAACCATTACACCAGTGGATCCTTTACATAGTCCTTTTAAGTATACATTTTTAATATAAAGAAAAAAAATGATCAATAATGCATAAGGACAAGTGTTCCATGTGCAACACACAAAGTTCTAGCATGGATTGTCTGCATTATTTTATTGATGACTTATGTCGACTCTCTAAGTTCCTTTTATTAGATTTCTGCTCCATCTAAACATTGCTAAACAAATGAAATTAATTAATGTAGGCTCATTGTTGTGTTATAGGTGTAAATCAATAGAACAATTGCTTGCATTTTGCATAGGACTATACTACAACATTCTGAAATCATTAACTTGTCTATCATTCAAAAAAACATCCACCGTATTGTTATAAACAACAGTACACATTAGACACCAGAAACTAAAGCCCATCAAGTGAGAGGAAAATATACAGGTATAACCTTGCTCTTTGCAAATTGATAAACAACTAGGGATCAATCAAGAATTGGACATCAGAGGTCTCATTATATTCCTGTGACTCCTACAACTAAAACCCTAATATCATGTTAGACAATCATTGCACCCTTTAAAAATCCTAACTGTTATGAAATGAGCGAAATGAACAGAAATATGGCATCGATCCATGACCTCGTTTTCCCAAGTCACCGATAGAGAAGAAATAGATAAGCAATCACCAGACTAGACCTCATATTTTGAGGTTGGTCCGGATTCTGTACCACCCCTTCTTGCAAACGCCGACGACCTTCCATCCGTGTTGTTCGAAGAAAGATCGAAGATCTTTGCTTGTTTCCTTCATTTGTCTACGCAGCTGTCCCATACAAATAAAAAATTGCAAGCCTCGAATTTAAATGGCGTCTTTGTAGCTCTGTTTAATCAAATTAATGCACTTTGCTTATGGCTATATATGTGAATGGTGGAATATGCTTGTGGCTATTTTTAATTCAAATGTTACGTTGCGATCACCACCCATAAAATTAGGAGGTTCAGTTTTGGTGGAAGCTTGTTCAGTGGTTTGCTATTTGGTATTATCAAACTATAGAAGGTTCCAGCCCTTTTCTCTGTTTGGTTTGGAGGCTTCGAGGCGGTCTTATTTTAAGTGTGTTCTATTACTTGAAATTGCTTAACAAACAATTTATGGGGTGTATTCAATTAAGATTTTAATATATTGTAATTACAAGATTAAATGTAATGGATTTCAACAGGATTTGTAATTACGAGATTTTAATATAATGAAATTACATGATTTTATTTATGATTTTAATAGATTGCAATTCACTTAGGATTTTTTTGCTACTTGTGGCATAATCTCATATTTGGTTTGCTTGTAGCTTTTTGGGCAACTGATACTTTCAGATCTGTACTCCTCTTTTATACTTCACCCTCATTTTTTCTCATATTTTTCATTTTTCTCTCTTTCTTCCTCATTTTCGATATTATTTTCTTTCCTTTTTCCTTCTCTTCTTCTTCCATCATTTGTGTTTTTTTTTCCTTATTTGGCTTTGGTCAATTATTGATGTGCCCTTCACTGGAGGTAATGTGTTATACATATAGTGGTTGATTCTTCTTTCAATATTGTCATCTCTGCTAACTCTCTGACTCTCTCTCCTCCCTTGGCTTTCTTCTTCATCCATCAATTTCTCTATGGCCTCCTTCACCCTTTCCTTTCTCACCACCACCATAATCTTTTCATCGTCTACCCACTTCACTTGAAATTCCACACTAACTCTCACTGCAATATTTAGAATATGTTCAACAAGTTTTTCATTCATAACTTGGAGGTCTGGGCAGCTAGATGCCCAATTTTGTGGGTCTTTGTCCTTCAAAACAATGACTCCCATGCCTTCCAAGGAGTTAGTTTGCTGGGCTAGGTGATTTGACGTGCTTTCAGTCTAAAATTGTAATAACCCAAACCTAAAATTAGTATTTAATTATTAATTTATTGGAGGAAAAGACTAAAATGCCCTTAGAATTTTTATTAAGTCAAAGGTTGACTTTTTGACCAAGAAATAAATTGGGGATTTCAATTATACCGTTGCGTAGAGCGCAACGAAACGAGTCCGTAGACACGTAGTGGACTCGAATCGGAATTATAACGAAGAAAATACGGTCAAAATACACTCAAGGGCAAAAAGGTAATTTTGAAAAATGAGATTTTTAAAAACCCTCAGTTTTTTTCTCTCTCTCTCTCTCTCTCTATCTCTCTCTCTCTCTCTCTCTCTCTCTCTCTCTCTCTCTCTCTCTCTCTCTCTCTCTCTCTCTCTCTCTCTCTAGATACTCTTCTCCGGTGGTGGCTTCTCCAAGCCACCGCCGCCACACCCACCTCCGCCTTGGGACCGGATTGAAAGGAACCGAAGCTTTCCTCTTCCCATCCCGGCCAAGCCCACCGTCGAAACCACCGGAATCCACCGGATTTTGCGAAACCCGACGGTTTGGGAGAAACTTTCAGGCGCTCGTTCTCCGTCATCCGGCCACCATTTCCGATGAGTGAGGTATGGTTTCTCACCTATTTCTTGAGCTCTAGCTGCCTGTTGGATAGGAATTGGTTGATTTCACGTGTAGGAGAACGATTTCGAAACCTAGGTTTTGACAGATTTTAGGGCTACTATTTCGGCCATTTTTGGCCACTTTTTGGGGTAGGTCCAAGAACAAAAGTGGCTCCAAATGGGGTGTTATACCTAGGATAGGAGTCTTGAGCCTAGATGTTGAGCTTTTCCGGTGATGCATTATCGCTTTAGGCACCACGCCAGCGTGTGTGCGTGGGCAGTAGGGTGGGGACCACAGTCCTAGAATGATCTCTTAGTCCTCACGAGCGCGTAGGATTTCGCAGAACTTAATTCGATATTGTTTGAACCTCGAACGGATCTCGCCTAGTATGTGATTTCCGGGTTCGGTAAGTTTGAACCGTTGGATCGTCGTCTTTTTCCAGATGTTAATCGAGGTATTTCCAGGATCGTATAGGATTTGACGGATCGTAAAAGAGTCCCGGATACTCCAGAAATGTCAGCCCTAGAATATGTTCTACGAATAAGTAAACGATTACAATTAAACAACCGATTCTGTCGAGAGCAGAGGAGGAACTACGTGTGGCTTGATCCTCGAAGAATGCGTGGCAGCCTACGATTACAGCAGCCACGAGTTAGCCCCTAGAGTTTGTCTTACTATTTTTCGGGCATTTTGGTTTTTACGACCCACGCTACAGTGTCGATTTAAGCAGAGTTTCGACCCGCTTTCCAAAGTGTAAATTGGGTCAGGTTGTTTCAATTGGTATCAGAGCATTAGGTTAACTTCCTATAGACACTGCATTACATATGCATCCGTATTTTCAGAATTGCTGGACAATTATTAGGTTGTTTTATTCCAATTGTTATTTCAATTGTTATTTGATGATGTTATTTTATTTTATTGCATTGGTGTGACTGAGAAAACAGATATCCAGAAGGATTTGAAAAAAAAAAAATTTGTTGAGGTTTTCATAGGAAAAATATATTATACAGGCTTTTATATATATATATATATACATATGCATATGGATATATTTTAAGTTCAGTTGAGAACTAATTTATTAAAAGTTTATGTAAATAACAGATTATGATTTTCAACCCACCACAGGTACCCCGATTGCATTATTTTGCCCCACGAGTTCGGGGACGCTTTGGCCGTGTGTGTTGCGGCTCGGATTGAGAGGTTGTCTCCGAGACACCTAGTTTGCGGATCAGCCGACTACGGTCCCTGAGTCTCGATTGCGGCTCGGGTTGACTTTGTGTCACCGAGACCGCCAGGAAATTGACGGATATCGATTGCGGCTCGAGTTGATTTTGTATCACCGAGACCGCCAGGGGAATTGACTGCTATCGGAATTGATGGATACAGGAATTGACGGATCAGATATGGGGTACGCCTAGGTGGAGAGGATTTTATACAATTATCATTATTTTCTTAAGCATTACAACTATATATATATATATATATACATATACACACACATGATTACTTATGAATTTTAAATGAGTTCGATGCAAGGTTATTCAAAGTTTGTTTAATTTATTTTCATCCAGGTTGCTTTAATTTATCTTATTTTATGTTATTTAAATTGTTGACTGTAATTGTTATTATTGGATATGATATTAAACAGTTCCAGTATTTCTAGCATATTTTGCCCACGAGTCTTATTATCCGGACCGTGGGAACCCAGGATTGGATCGGTTGACCAAATGTCTCCTGAATCCAGCAAGGATTACAAAGCAGGATGAATTATATATTCAATGTTTTTCAGCAAGAGTATTGCTTAGCAAGTTATGTATAAGTAGGAATGCATGAGTTCAGTACCTTATGATATGCTTCTAAATATTTTAAGTTACAGGCTGCTGAGTGAGATTACTAGAGTTTATGGTTGATGTGAAAGTTGAGATGAATTTTATGAGCAGGTTCATTTATTTGAATTGTTGCAACCTGAAATTTGAGTGTTATGATCCTTGATTCCTTTTGGATATAATTCGATACATGCTGGAAGTTGTGATATAGATATATATTTAAACATATATGCTTGTTTTACAGGTAGAAGGTTTTTGAGAAATGTTCATTCTGGGAGACTCTGCCGCATTTTTGGTAGAAGTCACACTAGAATTTTATTTAAATTTAGTTAAAAAGGTAAACTAGTCTTTTACACCTAGCATTAGCCAGGTGTCAGACACTCAGAGGGAAAAAGGGATTTTAGCTAAATATTAGAGTCATGGCAGCATAGTTTTAAATTTATCGAATTGATTATTTATCAGATCTTTTCAGAGCTTTATATTTCCTTAAGCCACCTCAGGTATTCAGACATAAATGTGTGACCTCCAGATTTTATTGATTGCCTTATAGTTACAGTTATTGAGATGCAATTGGTGAGTGCAGTTCAAAAGAACAAACTTGAGAATCCGAGTAATAGATGCAGGCTTAGTACCCTCACCTTTTTGAGTGATGGGTAAGTAAATTTCGAGGACGAAATTTTTATAAGGGGGGTAGATTGTAATAACCCAAACCTAAAATTAGTATTTAATTATTAATTTATTGGAGGAAAAGACTAAAATGCCCTTAGAATTTTTATTAGGTCAAAGGTTGACTTTTTGACCAAGAAGGAAATTGGGGATTTCAATTATACCGTTGCGTAGAGCGACGAAACGAGTCCGTAGACACGTAGTGGACTCGAATCGGAATTATAACGAAGAAAATACGGTCAAAATACACTCAAGGGCAAAAGGTAATTTTGAAAAATGAGATTTTTAAAACCCTCGTTTTTTTTCTCTCTCTCTCTCTCACACCCCCAGATACTCTTCTCGGTCGGTGGCTTCTCCAAGCCACCGCCACCACCCACCTCCGCCTTGGGGCCGGATTGAAAGGAACCGAAGCTTTCCTTTTCCTTCCTGGCTAAGCCCGGTAAAACCACCGGAATCCACCGGATTTTACAGAACCCGATCGGTTTGGGAGAAACTTCAGCGCTCGTTCTCCGTCATCCGCCACCATTTCCGATGAGTGAGGTATGGTTTCTCACCTATTTCTTGAGCTCTAGCTGCCTGTTGAATAGGAATTGGTTGATTTCACGTGTAGGAGAACGATTTCAAAACCTAGGTTTTGACAGATTTTGGGCTACTATTTCGCTATTTTCGGCCACTTTTTGGGGTAGGTCCAAGAACAAAAGTGGCTCCAAATGAGGTGTTATACCTAGGATAGGAGTCTTGAGCCTAGATGTTGAGCTTTTCCGCGATGCGTTATCGCTTTAGGCACCACGCCAGCGCGTGTGGCGGCGCGTGGGCAGTAGGTGGGGACCACAGTCAGTCCTAGAATGATCTCCTAGTCCTCACGAGCGCGTAGGATTTCGCAGAACTTAATTCGGATATTGTTTGAACCTCGAACGGATCTCGCCTAGTATGCGATTTCCGGGTTCGGTAAGTTTGAACCGTTGGATCGTCATCTTTTTCCAGTATGTTAGTCTAGGTATTTCCAGGATCGTATAGGATTTGACGGATCGTAAAACGGAGTCCCGGATACTCCAGAAATGTCACCCTAGAATATGTTCTACTGGATAAGTAAACGATTACAATTAAACAACGATTCTGGTCATGAGCAGAGGAGAACTACGTGTGGCTTGATCCTCAAGAAGGCGTAGGCAGCCTACGATTACAGTAGCGCAGCCACGAGTTAGGCCCCTAGAGTTTGTATTCTTGTTTTTGAGGCATTTTGGTTTTTTACGACCTACGATTACCAGTGTCTTTTAAATAGGTTTCGACCGTTTTCCAAAGTGTAAATTGGGTCGTTGTTTCAAAAGACATACATTTATTTTTTATGCCTAGTCTGGTGTCGTTTTTTTCTTTCATTATCTGCTCTGGTGTGTTGGTGGTTCTTTTCATTAGTTCTTGTTGAGGGCAGTGCATGGGTTATAAGAGTCAGGCATGTAAGGGTGAGATTTGTTATGAGATTTGGTATTTATATACCCACTTAAAAATCTCACACAATACACCACTTAATGAAATACTTTAAAATCGATAAGTTTTTGAATACCACAATACTTTTATTGTCTACTTAAAAATCCTAATTGAATACCAACCTACTTTTATTGATTACTTAAAATTTTTAATTGAATACCACTTGAATTTTAAGCTTCAAAACAATCTATTAAAATCTCAATTCAATACACCCCTATTAGTCGAGAACAATCGTGCCGACATGTTTCATTGTTTCGTAAGGGTATCTTTAATTTACCACCAATGGACAATTAACTTTACCCCTTTTCCAAGTCAAAATATTTTGACAATGGCTTCTTTCGGGTTTGTGGAATTACTTGACACACTTAGCTTTAGTCGTAAAATACTTACTCTTAGAGCATCTCTAAGGGAAATGTCAAATACCAAACATCAAATTTAAATTTGATAGCTAATGTGGCAATTTGACATTTACACAGTTTTACACTCCACCCGATATGTCAAATAAATAATTATTGTAACAGTCAAATCATTTAAAATAAGAAGAAAATAATAAAAAAAAGGAAAATAATAAATGAGAGTAACAGCCAGCTATCTTTTAAAAATAATAAAATATTCATTTGACATCTTGCTTTTGAGATGTCAAAAATAACATCTCAACCTCCAGCCCTCATTCCACATTAGTTTTAACACATTGGTTGAAGTGATGTGAGATATTATTTCTAGCTGTTAAATGTCTATGTGACACTTTTGACACATCGGTTAGAGATGCTCTTATGCACGCAGTGAGAAATAAAGATTAGATCAGTTGGTCCATATTTTTTGTTCTAATAGAGAAGAAACTGACAACTAAAACAAGTTATTAACTAGCTCTTTATATAATAGTATTTTTCACATGTTTAATCATAATATATATTTTTTGCCATGATTCAACCAAAAAAATTGTAAGGGGCTTGTAGCTCAAGTGGCTAAGAATACTTATCCATACATTCGAGATCCTATGTTCGATTTCCCCTCCCCTAATATTGCTTGCATTTAAAATAAAACAAAACCAGAAAGTTGAACAAACTGATTTGGCACTGATTTTACATGAGAATTCTGCTCTCCTTGTTTATATGATTGGCTTCTAATGAGATAAGTTCCATGTATTTTATTTGGCTCATTGTTTATGGCCTTTGTGCTTGTAATGTAATACTAGATAACCCTCCTTGTTAGGAGGGCTTTAGAAGTTCCAATTATCTGTAATTGACAATGTTATTCAGTGCCCGTTTGGCATTGTCTTATTTGGGGTGATAATTGATTTTTTAAATTTTTTGGAAAGCCTAGCTTGTTTGGTAAACTATGAGAAAATCATTTATTGTTAAAAATTGTTGTCAGAGAAAGTTATAAGGAAAAACAGCTAATGAGGTGCTTTCATTTTCTGATTATATATTAATCAATTTCGAAGAAGTGTTGGGTTTAATGATTATGCCGCAATCATTTCCTGATTATACTGGAATCAGTACCAACAACAACTTATAACAAAAAATTTACCAAATGTCAAATTGCTTTCTCTCACAACAAATCTGACAATAATTATTTTCACAGCACAACAATATCAAACTAGTCCTCAATGCAATTTTTCCTCTCTTTCGCCCAAAAAAGAGAGGATGAAATAGCCTAGTGTCCTAAACACATTTTCTTGATTTTTACTCATTGACCAAAAAAAAAGGTGGCAAGTGAAGCCCCATTGCTCCATTTGGCGCCATCTTATTGGCTGGAGCTACAGCTAACATAAGTGTTTTCAAAAACCGTCACTCTTTGGCAACTACCATTCCTACGGAGAAGAAAGACTGATTGGTGAGTGGATCGGTTACTCACCCGCCTCCCCATGGACCTTCTTCCTCAGACCCTCTCAGGTGCGTTACCCTTCCCCCTGGTTTAGGGTTAGGGTTTCTGAAATTACTTTCTCCAATATCTCCCTCTCTTTGAGTCCCGCGCTTTTCTGGTTTCTCTACAATGGAAGAACCATCTTCTTCTTCCTCCTCCTCATCTTCTTCTCACGGTGCTTTCATCAGTAGGGACACTTCAGGTGCTGCTGCGACGTCGTCTTCAAGCGCTTCGCAGGTCCGCGAAGAGGAGGACGATCACAATCAGTATCAGCAGCACACCGATTTTCGGCATCCGGAGGTAGAAACCCACGAAATCGGCACTTCTTACGGAGCAAACCTATCGCCATTCGATGAGGTGTCAACAATCATTAGGGACGACACGTGGTCCTGCATCATCGTCCTCCTCACCTTCTGGTTCTTTGGTTTGTATCTATGTCTAACTTTCAAATTAACTATGTTTTTAACATATTGTTATTTTCTGTTCGATTATTATTCGTAATTAAGCTGCTAATTGGATGTTGCAGTTTCGATGACTTTGATTTTGGGAGTGTATGGGTCTTCAAGTTTAGAGCTAGGCCCTAATAGTTCAATTCTTCTGCAACCTAACCCCATATTTGTGCAGTCTGTAAAGGTATTTTTGGCACTAGCTCTACCATTTTCCATTTTACCTATATGATTCTGTGTGGTAATCTAGGTGGGCATTTATTAGGTAGAAGAGGTGAATATATCAAGTCCTGGTCCTGTACTCTATGGTTTCTATAATACTCCTCCTCTTGATACTGAGACAACTTGGTCAGAAACGCATACTGTCTCCGTTCCAGCTGATTCTCATCAGGCAAGTTTGCTTAAAATTCTTTTTATGGAGTGTTCTTTTCGTTTTCTCATAGTTTGTAGTCTTTTTTTATCCTCTAGTTGTTGTTGATTTGGTTGATAATTTGCTCTGCTTCTTCTTCAGGAGTGGATATATTTCCTAAATGGGGGGTCTCAAATAAGTATATCATACAGCGTGTACTCCTCTGTTTTTCTTATTATCGCTCAAGGTATGTACCTACCTACATTTCGTTTCTTTTCCCATCCAAAGTTATAGCTTGCTCTTCACTTTAGAAGTGTCCATGCTAGTTACACTTCTTAAATATTATTACAGCAATGAAAATTTAATATCTTCATCCGTCCTTTTCACATAAGTTTGAGTATATTTTGAATAGTGTAGCGAGCTATTGAGGCAATTGGAATACAAATTGCTTGGCTGCTATGCAGTCATTGCCCCTCCACTCAAACTGATGCCTAGAAATGCGATTCTATAAATAGCATGCCACATAAGTGAACCAATATTGCAGAGCAATTTTCCTAGCTGAAGTCATAATTAGCCACATAAGGGACCTATTATTCTTGCTGCACCACTTCTTTTACTTTAAGCAGTAGGAATTATTTGAAACTTTTCTTCTCTGTGGTTTTTTCATGCAAATTTATAAATAAACCCAATCCTAGATATGTATTTATAAAAAAACCCAAGCACTATTTAAACATAGAAACACACCCAAAATCAACCCCAAAGTCAACTTTTTGGGTGTGTTTATAAATGGGTTTTGAGTGTGTGTAATGATGGGTTTTGGGTGTGTTTATAAAGTATTTTGGGTGTTGGGTTTTTTTATAATTTCAACCTCCATTTTGGGTGTTTTAGTGAAACTCCCTTTTTTTTTAACTGATTGAAAAATGCATTCAACTTTCATAGCATTCTGAAGCTAGCGCATTTCAGGTAAAGAAGGTCTCGCTCAATGGCTTGAAGAACCGACATATCCTAATACTACTTTATCATGGAACCTCATTCAAGGTGAGACTTGAATTCAGGAATATGATCTTCAATTTTTTTTTTTTCAAAATAAGTGCTACACTAATGTCAATTTTTGCTTCTTCACAGGAAGTGGTATGATTGAGCAGGACATATCAAAGTCTTCCAGTTACTATGTTGCTGTGGGTAACTTGAACACAGAGGACGTGGAGGTAATTGTCAAACTATGACCTTGGAATTTGTATCCATTGTACACTTTTTTCCTCTTATTTTATTATGGTGTGTGCTCATCCACTTAAAAAGCTATATTGGGAAATAGTACTTATGGGATTCATTGTTATTTGGAATAAAATAATTGATGCAATCCTTGTATTGACCATAACCCCAGCATACAGCTAAAGTGAGTGAATTACAGATTGAGTGAGAGTAAAAATGCAAAACATTGTTATTCATAAGACGTGCATATCCTGATTTAGTGATGAAAGAGTTTCACAATGACATGAGGGCTTGAGAGTATTCCTCATAAGTGTCTCTATTTTCCCCTTTTCCTAATGCTATTACCTTACATTCGAGAATATTGTGGCTGTTTGATGTTATCTTCCCACCCATTTATACTATTCACTTTGGTTTATTTTTGCATTGAACAGGTGCAATTGAACTTCACAATGAATGCTTTATTGTACAATACAAGTGCAGCTTATTACAAGTGTTCTTTCAAGGATGCATCCTGTAGTTTGAAAATTTTGTTTCCCAATGGAAATGCAGCTGTATTAACATCTCCTGGTCCAGAGCAGGTAAGGCTGTAATCTAGCGGATTATCAGAAGAATATGTCACCCTGGGAAACTTGTGTTCATTTAGTTCTTGCCCTTTACTCTAACATTTCTTTTGGTTGCCCCAGGATATACCTAATGCAAACCAGTATGTCAAACTGTCTTATGGACCGAGATGGGCCAGTTATATTGTTGGTATAGGTAGACTCATTCTCCCATTTCTTCTCATAATGGAACCTTTATGTATCAATCTTGTACAATATTTAATTTTCTAGCATTTAGGTGGGATGACGGTACTCATGTTAGTGGCCTTCAACTTCTTGAACAAGTTCCGATGTACCAATGAAGATGGAATAAGAGCACAACAGGAGGATTTCAGATCTGAGAGAGCCCCGTTGCTTTCATACAAAGATGAGGATCAATCAAGTTGGGGTTCATTGTATGACTCTGCCTCGAATGATGAGGGGGATCTTGAAGACTTTCTGGCAGCAGGTTCTCTTGAAGGGAAGTCAGTAAGAGATGGTGAAAGTAATAATACTCGTCGTCTTTGTGCAATTTGTTTTGATGCTCCTAGGGACTGCTTTTTCCTTCCCTGCGGGCACTGTGTGGCTTGTTTCGATTGCGCAACAAGGTGTTATTCTTTACTGTTTCTTTGTCATATGTAATTGTGAAGTTACTCTATTCTTCGGCCAGCAACAAGTCCAAACTAGTTGTGACAGTTGACAAGGCCAGTTGTTGATTAGGCCATACAAAGTTCTGATTTCGGAAGAGCCTCATCCAATGAGCTTTTAAAAATACTAGTAACCAGTGATTCAGGCATCATATTTGGCCTGTTCATCATTTTGTTATTTGAATCCAATTTAATGATTGATTACTTGTTTCCATTCTCCCAGGATAGCGGAGGCAGCTGCTACTTGTCCAATTTGTCGTAGAAACATAAAGAAGGTGAGGAAGATTTTTACAGTTTAAGTAATACACAGCCGCATGTAACACTGGTTTGCGCCATCACTTTACTGCCTGTCAATAGAACTGGTGAAGCTAATTTTAGCTGGTTACCGGGGTAGTTTCTGAGTGTGGATTGGCCATGCCTTGTGGTTTTTCAGTGGCTTTCCGGTATGTAATATGATTTCCGGCTATAGAAAGCCTCAATACGCCAGAATAGGATAAGTCATTCAAAAGTGTATTCTTTACCCCCACGTTGTTGGTTGGGTTCGGTTTTTTGGGTTTCTATGTCAATCTTTAATGGTAATAATGTTGTTGATGTATATTACTATATTGTTTGGTTAACCACTTTTTCTGAGTGCGTCGACAAATTTATGTATCTTATTCTGTGACTGAAATTGAACTCAATTTGTCACGAGACCTTGTTGATTTGAAGGAAAAATAACTGATTGTAAAACCTGGTTTCATGAATCCAAGGATAATTTAAAGAACTTTCTTTGTCAATTTGGTCATTGTGTTTAGTTTTATTAGCAATTATAAGGACAGTTTTGAAATTTTTCTCAAATGAGCTTCAGATCAAAACTAAAAACTTGTTCGATTTTCACTCAGGATCGTTGAAAATCATGTTTCTAGCCTTGTTTGATTTTCAAATGAGAAGTATAAATCCCAAATTTGGAGTTAAAAACAAAAACTACAAATTCTTTGAGATTCAATTTCTTAATTTTCAGAAATCTCATGAAGCTCCCTTAAATTGAAAATTTGGAATCTATCTTGTGAACTATTGTAATTAGGGGTGGGCATCTTAAACCGAAATACCAAAATCGTACCCTAACCGCACCGTACCGTACTGATTTCATACCGTTTCATTTGGTACCGATAGATATTCGATGCCGCACTGCACTAATCGAGTATGGTATGGTAGCGATATCAAGATTTTGATACCGGTCAATACCGTACCGTACCGAATAGTACTCTATTGAAATATAAATTTTTTTCATTCTCTCGCTCTCTGTCTCTCGCTTGCCTTTCAATTTCTCAAACGCTTTTTTCATTTATGTTTGGATTGTGTTTGTATTTTTGTAAGTCATAAGGCATAAGTTTAACTCTTTTGTTTGTAAGCCATAATGCATGAGTTTTAACCATTTGGATTTGATGAATATGTTGATGGATAAATATTGATTTGGTTGATTTGGATATTGAATATGTTGATTAGGATTTGGATATTGAATATTGAAAATGTTGATGGATATTGAATATGTTGAATCTTTGAATTTGTAACTTAGGCATCACTTATTTTTGTGTTGAATATTGAATTAGTTCATTTTTTAGTTGTATCATTTTGGTACCGAAATGGTACCGATACTGCATCGATATCGATTTGGCGCGGTGCAGTGCAGTTTTTGCAAACCATAATACCGCATCTATACCGATTCAAATTTTCGGTATCGGTAGCACGGCTCAATACCGCACCGTGCTCACCCCTAATTGTAATGACGAAAATTGCTTGTAAAAAAATATCAACATGGTGTTAGTTGGATTGGCTCATGTCTTTGATATGCTCCCAAATAATCCTGAGTTTAAGTTCTCATGACACCTGTGTGTGTGAATTACTCCTCTCCTTCCTACCTTTGACCCAAAAATAAGTTAAAAAAATATAACCACAGTATCAAAATTGAAGTCGTAGAAAAATTGCAGTTTAGCATAGGGGTTACAAGTATCCAAGATAAATAAATAAAGTAGGTTGCATCAATGAACAGTAAAAGACCGAAGTAGAACAAAGATTTCGTTTGTCTCAGTCTTTGCCCTGGTGAAAGAGACGGTCCAATAAAGGAAGTCGTCCTAAATGCCCCTCCCAATAAATCCAGCAGAAAAAGATAACGTTAAATAATGGAAAAAATATAGAGGGGAGGGCAAGTTGAAGACGCCTCTCCTATGGCCAATGCTAATCGCCGCCGCCTCCTCCCCCACCTTGAGTTCTTCGCATTGAGAGCAGAAAATGTGGTAAAAAGATGCTCTACAACTCTGCAGCCCATAACTGCCTCCTTAACCTTAGTCCATTACTATAATTTATAGTCATACATTTTTTTCAGGCATGATCATAAAAGTAAATATTTTACAAGGACTTGTTGAGAAGTTGGATTACTCCTCCTAATAGCTTTAGCTTTCAGCCCCTCAACTCTATCTCTTTATCTCTCTCTCTCTCTCTCTCTCTCTCTCTCTCAAAGTATCAAATTATCAAATTCTCAGATTTTCTAAATCATAATTGAAGAAAATCCTTATAAATCAATGTGTCCATTTTAATATGACCATTGTGATTTTCGTTGAAGACTTAGTTTTCTCACATTCATATTTCGTATACAAAATTACTTACCAACTGACGAGATATTTAATTATATACCAGAAGTCTTTCATTTCATATTCACGTTTTGTACACGAAATTATTATGAATCTAAGGATTTAGATGACATTATAAAGTTGTAATGCAATATTTTAGATTATTATATGTCAAACAACGAAATGAAGAAAACAAATGAAAATGAAATGACTATATACAATGAGTGAATTGAAATTCATTCCAAATATATTACGTCTAGCTATACATTGAATCTAAAGTTTTCTATTTTTCATAGCAAATGTATTTTTATTGTCAAATACAAATCCTTACATAGAAATGCCCTTTACACCTTAATGCAAAGTTTAATTTCCACCTCATATATAAAGTGGCTGAAAGAGACCCGTTAGATGCAACGGTTGTGAGGAAATCAATTTGAGGGTTTGGAGTTTGGACCGTTGAGATTGAAAGCTTATTACTTGCATTTATTTCTGTAATTAATTAATATATTTGTATATAAAATTCTGTAGAAAAATATAATTATAATTCCTAAGATCCGCACAGTCAGAGTCTTACGTTTTTATCACCAACGACTGGAAATTTCAGTTCCCACGTTGCAAAACGATTCGGCACAATTAAAATGCGTGGCCTGGAGTCTAACAAACTACCAACCAAGTGGGTATCTTCATACTACCAAGTCTCGATTCCCAGTCTCTCCACCGTCCGATCACCATACTTCACACCATCAATCAAGAATTCTGTATAACAAGAAAATCAAACGGTCCTCATTAAACACACTGCCCAACCCCACCTTCTAAGCCCACGCGTCCTGACCTCGCGTGGCACCCACCCCCTCTTTCTTAGAACCATTCAAACGCCACCTTATATAAATTCCTCCAATCCATTCCCCTCCCTAAACCCTCGCCACCCTCGCCTCTTTCTCTAGAACCTTCACTCTCTCTTTATCTCCCTCTAGAAATGGCGGGTTCCGGCGTGGTGGCTGTGTACGGAAATGGAGCAATCACCGAGAGCAAGCAATCGCCGTTCTCCGTCAAAGTGGGCCTAGCCCAAATGCTCCGCGGCGGCGTCATAATGGACGTCGTCAACGCCGAGCAGGCTCGAATTGCAGAGGAGGCAGGCGCGTGCGCGGTCATGGCCCTGGAGCGGGTGCCCGCAGATATCCGAGCCCAGGGTGGGGTGGCCCGAATGTCCGACCCGCAACTCATCAAAGAAATCAAGCAGGCCGTGACCATACCCGTCATGGCCAAGGCCCGAATCGGCCACTTCGTCGAGGCCCAAATCCTGGAAGCCATCGGCGTCGATTACGTCGACGAGAGCGAGGTCCTGACCCTCGCCGACGAAGAGCACCACATCAACAAGCACAATTTCCGGGTGCCGTTCGTCTGCGGGTGCCGGAATCTCGGCGAGGCGCTCCGCCGAGTCCGAGAAGGAGCGGCTATGATCCGGACCAAGGGTGAGGCCGGCACGGGGAACATCATCGAAGCGGTGAGGCACGTGCGGTCCGTGATGGGGGACATTAGGGTTTTGCGGAACATGGACGACGACGAGGTGTTCACTTTCGCGAAGAAGATCGCGGCGCCGTACGATCTGGTGATGCAGACGAAGCAGCTGGGGAGGCTGCCTGTGGTGCACTTCGCGGCGGGAGGGGTGGCGACGCCGGCGGATGCGGCGCTGATGATGCAGCTGGGTTGCGACGGGGTGTTCGTCGGGTCCGGCGTGTTCAAGAGCGGTGACCCGGTGAAGCGGGGGAGGGCGATTGTGCAGGCTGTGACCCATTACAGGGACCCGGATGTGCTGGCTGAGGTGAGTTGCGGGTTGGGCGAGGCCATGGTTGGGTTGAATTTGAAGGACGAGAAGGTGGAGAGGTTTGCTAATCGGTCTGAGTGATGAAGCAATCATTGTTGTTTGGGAGGAGAAGGAAGGCGGTGTTTGGGTGGGTGGGTTTTAGTTTTTTTACATGTAAAAAATTAATTGAAGATTATGTTTTTGGGTCGTCGTTTGTTTGTTTGTTGGGTTTAGTTTTGCTTAATTTAATAAGGAATGAAGTTGATGTTTCCGCTTTGTAGCAGCTCATAAAACAATCTTTGTCTAATTACTGATTATTAGCATGCTAATCTTGTAATGTTTATATCTTTGTATGTGCTTTATGCTAATCATTCAACTGGTTTTGGTTCCAAGTTGCTTCGGTTTCGACTGGTGTTTGCTTCCTTTGCTCGCCACTAACATCAGGGATTAGTCTTTAGGCCGTTTGGGCTTCATTCTTTCCAAAGTTAGGGATTTTTTTCTTTGTTTGGGTCGAGGCCTGGGTTAAGGGTCTAAGCTCTAAGATAAGGAGTGATCCAACGACTAACCAATTTATTCAAGCGACCCAAGTTTGAGTTTTAGTTCGGGTCTAGGTTGAAAGTCCAGGATACAGTGATCCAACTAATCCATAACTCTACTTCCACACTGTGCAAAGGATTCGAACTCGTGCAAGAACCAACTTAACTAAGAGCACTTTCACCAGTTAGCCCTTTGTCATGGCAGAGGAGCCCTAGCGCTACTATTCACATGAATAGTAGTTCTCTCCTCCAAAGAAAGTGTGTTTCCAGCAGTTTAGGCTTGTCATGGCAAATACTATTCATTTTATTATTTTTTTCACAACTTTGTTTACTTAAACATTTGATTTGGATAATATTTTCGGATAAGATTTTTGGGTTTCTACGTGTCAATATTATTCATATCGGATAAGATTTTTGGTTTCAAACTTTATATAAATTTCAAAATTCAAATTTCAGATAAATCAATACAACTAATAAAATAAAATACATGAATGACCACTAATTATTAAAACAAAACAAAAAAATACAATGAAATGAAAGGCAAGCAAACTAAGAAATGAAAGGCAAGATTTTATTTTATTGGATAATATTTTTGGATAAGATTTTATTTTATTAGTTGTATTAGTTGGTATTTATAGGAAAAAAAAAAAGGAATGAGGATTTGGTGTTAAAAGTGAAGAGTATTGGTTGATATTTATAGACACTGGCTTACCCAGAATTTTTTTTAGTGGAGGTGCAATATTGACTAAGTGTGAAAAATGGTTTTTCGGAATAATCATTTTCTCAAGATAATTTTTGGCGGCTTTTATTCTTTACACATCAAATAAGAAAACTTGATTTTATGAGATTTTAATATGAAGTATATATTGACTTAATAAGCCATCATTTTTAGCATAAATCGTATTTTGTACTAAAACCGATTTTTCATATTTTGATTTGGTGGGAATTTGATTTTCTAGTATTTTTATTCGAATCCAAATGGGGGGTACTTCCTTATTTTCATTGTAAACTTAAGTAAATGAAGTAATATAAAAATAAATAAAAGTAAAGAACAAAGACATTTACTTAAATGTTGAAAATGGAAATAAGGTATAGAGAAAAAAAAAAAAGAGAATAAATTTTTGGTATTTTTTTCAATTTTTTATTACAAAAATATTGGCTGCCGTTGGATTGGAGTAAAATTATGATTGGAGAGCCTAGGACATGACACATGGCACATAATCGTTGGCGGACATCAGCGTCACGGCACGTCGACGCCAAGACGGCCAGCCCGTTTCTTTGGTCCCACCATCGCGCCCAGGCCTGCCTCCACTACTGGAAATGAGTTTTTACCCCACACCACCCCCAGCCCTCCCCCAAACCCCATTGGTGGAAGTGCTCTAACAAGTGTGACCATAAACAGAAGATCATGGGATCATGAATGTCAAAATCAAAAGTTTGTACAGATCATATATAAAATTTGATTCTTGAGATCCTCTAGAACTCTCTACTCATAGCATATTGAAAAATTATCGAAATTGTTAGTTGAAAATGAATGGCTTGTTAGATAACATTTTTGTTTTTGTTTTTGGTTTTTTAAGCATTAGAAAAATAGAAGAGAGGCCAATATGGACATCCACAAAGAGTAATTCTTTCCCTCCCCTTTCGTTAGTCAAAAAGCAAAAAGGGATAGATATAGAGGAAAATTCAATGTTACGAGAATAATTCAGAGAGAAACGAGCACACTGCTTTAGCCAATTAACCTGAGGCATGATTTTTTTTTTTTTTGGGGTAAAAAGGCACGATATATTCATTGAACCAAAAAGTTACTCCAAAATTTCAGAAAAATATAAGTACGGAATCCTGGTTCAACTTGGAGAGACGCAAGGAAGACAAAATAGGGAAATCTTTATTATTTTTCTTTTAACGAAAAGGTATTAAGAATAAAAAGAAAATTTAAAAGGAAGTTGCTTAAACTGCTCATCTGGCATTAAACTGGAAACACAACGGACTCCTCGCTCGTTTAGAAGTCACGAAATACTTCCCACCCTTTTTCCTCTCCTTCCACTTTGACATTTTAAAATCTCTCTTCGCCCCTCCCAACCGAAACCTTATGTTCAAAGCACGGGTAAATTTCACGATCTTGTAGTTTCTTCTGTAAGAAAAATTAGGGTTTTCGTTCTGCAATGGTAGGCATGATGATGGTCGCGAACTCCAACGAAAGACTCGCGAGTCTCATGGACTCAGCCATCTTGGCCTCTGACATACCGTCGAAGCTCGACCGGCTACGCCAATCAAAGCAAGATTTGGTGGTCCAACAAGACCCTGCGTTGCTCTCTGGGCTCCTTCCTCGCCTCTTCGAGCTTCAGTCCGACCGGTTCAGTCCGGTTCGAAAATTTGCCACTGAGTGCGTTTTCTCCAAACCCTAGATGTACTACTCGCCAGTTCAATTCTTCTTTCTCTTTATAGTAGTTTTATAATCTATTTATTGAAGGCTTTGCCTATGGCTTTTTTCTGCAATATAGAATGCTTGGCGAAATTGGACTGATGCACGTAGAATTATTACCAGAAATTGTACCTTCGTTAATTAATGTTTTGAGTGATGGAACACCGGCAGTTGCTCGACAAGCCATCACTAGTGGGATTCATTTATTTCGTTGTGTTCTCGAAAAGGTTTCAATTCAGGTAATTATATATGTCGAACGTTATTTAATGCTTACTAATGGTGTCTTTGATTCTACTGCTCAGGTTACTTTTTTATGATCAAATATTGAATGTATAAATCCAAGTAATTTTAGTATCAATTTTTCGATTTAAAGTTGATTTATAATCATCGACATTCTGAGTCATGGGTAATGTTTCAGGGTTTACATTCTAGTGAATTGGATAGTTTGCTTGAGTCATCTTGGGCATGGGTGTTAAAGTTGAAGGAGGAAATATACTCGATAGCTTTTCGGGTAAGAAATAGTTCTTTTGTTGATGGATTACATATGAATGTGTTTTCATTGTGGTCTAATGCACTGTATCATGCTTACCAGCCAGGAAGTGGGGGGATAAGGTTGCTAGCACTGAAATTTGTTGAATCAGTCATTCTTCTTTACACTCCTGATCCTAATGGCTCCCCAGAGCCCCCTGCTCATGAAGGTAATACAATTTGACACTGTCCATTGGGCTCAGAACTCAAATGACTTGTTTTTGTTTATGAAGGGTTCTTGTCTGTTTTGCAGGTGACTTGGTGGAATTTAATATATCTTGGCTTCGTGGTGGCCATCCCCTACTCAATGTTGGAGATTTGTCAATTGAGGCTAGTAAAAGTTTGGGTTTATTGCTTGATCAACTCAGGTTCCCAACCGTGAAATCGCTTGGTAACTTAGTGATCGTTGTGCTTATTAATAGGTATATTGGCGTTCTTTATGTCATATGATTCTTTTTATTTTCTACAATTTTTTAAGTTATGAGTTACTCCATACAGCTATTCTATCCTAAATTTAAATGCTGAAAAGGGATAGATGACCAGCTCCAGTGAGGGTGTTCACCAGAACAAAGATAAAAATTTGTAGAAATTGCTCACTTTACCAACGCTGCCTCTTAATAATTGGAGGAAGTGCATGGTATAAGGGAATTTTCTATTCGTTTCCCTTCCTTAGTCACCAGAGTTTGCCAATAAATAAGTTTGGACATACCATATATGGGAATTTAGGTCTTGGGTGCTGAGTGATATATTATTGTCTCCTGATGCCATACCGGTTACATCTGTATGATGATGTTTGGATTCTTAAGAGATTGTTCTTTGGGAGCGGTAACAACTTATATGTTGTATAAGAGACTAGAAATATACAATAAGTATGTATATAATTAGTTTCTAATTTATTGATGTGAAGTTAATTGTTATGTACAAGTTTATACTCAATGGAGTAAAAGTAAAAGCCATGTTAGAGACGATTGTAGTTTTTGAGGACTGTATTTTAGGATCATATTTAGGGTGATGACAACAGTAGTAACGTGTTGCCATTTACAAGTAGAGGCCTAGGGATTTCAATATTCTGATACATTTGTACTCGTTTACTTTGTGGTGTATCATTATTTCTCTGGGGATGACGTATATTTTGTGTACAAGAATAGAAATATAAATAGCATTTATCCCGAGTCAAGTGTGTGTCAAGAGCTTCCTTATATTTTTTGTGGCATAATTATTACAGCTTGTATATGTTATTGCTAACAGTTGTTACTGTTTCTTTTTTCTTTATTCTATATGATATTTCTTGCCAGTCTTTCAGCAATTGCGAAGAAGAGGCCTGCATTCTATGGTCGCATTTTGCCTGTATTACTTGGATTTGATCCCTCAAGCGCTGTCATTAATGGGGTACATGTCTCTGGGGCGCACCATGCCTTAAAAAATGCCTTCCTCACCTGCTTAAAATGTACACACAAGGGTGCTGCACCGGTATTTTGTTTAATACCAGACTATTCTAAATACCTTATATTTGTCCTGCTTAAAATGTTCATGTTATACTTATGGTATCAATTTCTAATGAGTGAGGGAGTGAAGGTTGATGAAATAACTGCTCTAAAATGCTTGATAATATGTGGCTCTGAAAGACATTAGGTTTCGGTGTATAAAGCAGTAACTGTTTTGAAGTTTTGACAATTATTAGGTGCATCTCTTTCAGTAAGTAAGCATGTTGTTAAAATTAAAGAACCTTCTGCAAAATGTGAAAGTGTGATTGTCATGAGTAATTTTGTTATTTAGTTGGAATGCCATTGAGCCCATGTTGTCCTACTGTGGTTCATAGAAACACCCCATGGATCTGTATTTATATTAAGGATATTTCTAGTAGGAATGCAATTGTTTCGACTTGAAAGAATATAACTAGAAGTCCACTTGTAGGAATTTCTAAATTCTACTCCCAAAAGGCTTATGCCTTAATGCCTTGTCTAACTGATCGTAAATTTCTTGCATGGTTCAACATTGATAACATTGCAATCTTTTGCTGAAATAGTTATCTATGGAAAGACCAGGTGGTGGCTTTCTTTAGTTGATGTTATCTAGTTTCTACTTTGTGCATTTACTTTGTTTTACAGAATTGCTAAATGATGGATTTACTTTTGCAGTGGCGGGATCGTTTAGTTGGGGCCTTGAGAAAGTTGAAAGCTGGAGGGTTGGTAGAGCAAGCCATTCCTCAAGCTTCCAAGATTGATGGAAGTGTGGAGGACGGACTAGATGATTCTCCAATTACTAAGGTATTCCTTCACCTTTGCTTCCCATTTTATTATATTAGTTCTGTAGGTACATATAAAATAGATGCTCTTGCAAAAGTACACATTGGGCCATTGACATAATTGTATCTCGGAGCTTCTTGAGCGTGAACTTAATGTTTTGCAGGAGGAGAAACCCACAATTAAAACATCTAATGCTGTGCAAATTAGTTCTGGGAGGAAACGGTTAGGAGCACTGGATAGTAGTGACCTTGCAGAGGACGAAGATGTTTCTGGAAAGCGTGCCAAATCGACATCTAGTGTCTCTGAGGAATCAGTGAAAGAGTGCGATAGGAATATTTCTGTGTCTCAAGATGACATTTCTTCAAGTGGAACTACCACTTCTAGAGGAGATAGTGATAGTGGACCTGTGCAGCAACTCGTTGCTATGTTTGGTGCATTGGTAGCTCAAGGTGAAAAAGCAGTTGGTTCTTTAGAAATTCTTATCTCAAGTATCTCTGCTGACTTGCTAGCAGAGGTTGTGATGGCTAATATGTACAACCTTCCTCCCAATCTTGCTGGAGCTGAAGGAGATGAATCTCTGATGAACATGGGTATAGTTGGCGGTGATTCTCGAGTTAAATATCCACCATCATTTATTGCTGATGTTCTCTCACTTACAAGTACTTTCCCTCCAATAGCTGCACTCCTAGATACTCATCAGTTAGTGTCCAATGATATAGTGGTATGGTTTTCTATTCTTATCTTGGTTTTCACCCCTTTTTTCCTTATGTGTCTTGAACTGCAATGTTATGGTAATTGCAGAAACCCGAAGTGGAGGAAGAACAGGTAGCATCTGTAGTTGATAGCGCTGTTGCAAGTACTGGCATGGATTATGAAGCTGAACATTCTATGTTGCCGACTAGTTCACCATTTTCATCTGAAATGGAGAAGGGTTGTCAACCTGTGCCATCTGATGTTCATGATATGGAATATCTTGAGAGTGAAATACCTGGGCTGGATTCTTCTGCTTGTAATAGTGGATTATCAGAACCCTTCGTTGCATCCTCATCAGCTTTAATGGATGTAGAAGATGCAAGTCAAGAGCAAGTTACCAGTTCGGATCAAAGGACACAACTTAATGTACTTCCATCACTGTCAGCGGATAAGTCTGAGGAGCTTAGCCCAAGAGCTGCCGTTGCAGATGTCAATAGCTTGGTTTCTTCAACAGCAACTTCAGTTGGGTTGTCCTCTCATCTTGTCTTGCCCAAGATGTCGGCACCGGTAGTCATCCTTGCTGATGAAGAGAAGGATCAGTTGCAGAAATTGGCTTTTACGCGCATCATCGAGGCATATAAGCAAATAGCTATTGCGGGAGGTTCACAATTACGATGCTCTCTCCTTATAAATTTAGGAGTTGAGGTATTTTTCTAGCTTCTTAGATAGAATTTTTATAATTTTTGTTGGCTGTGATGGTTCAGTTCCTTGTTTCCGTTTTACTTTGTTATTGCTTCTCAGATATTTATTTAATTTTTAATTGCTAAGCCTTTTTAGTTTTTTCTTTCTTCTTTTTGGGTTAGGAGTAGGGGCTGAAATTAAGCCTTTCTTAGTTAAGTAAGGCTAACAGTATGGTGTCGTGTTTTTTAGTGAAAATTTTCTTAATAGTGTGTTTTCTTATGGAACCCAAAATTTGATTATTTTCTTAAGGCTAACTGTATGGTGTCTTATCTTTTTAGTTCTGTTTTTTAATAGTGTGTTTCTTATGGAACCCAAAATTTGAATTTTTTTTTGGTAGTTCCCTTTGGAGTTAGACCCATGGAAACTGCTGCAGAAGCATATCTTGGCAGATTATACGAATAATGAGGTATGTGATGGGTTTTGATGATTGTATGATACAGTTCCATTGTTTTTTTTATTTTTAATAAATGAATCTGTATTAGGTTAATTTGATATCTACAAGATTGCGCTCTTGGTTAATTAAAAATGATAACTCAGTTTTGGTCTTTTGAGCAAAATGGATGGGTGATCTATGAGTATTAAATGCAGTGGTTTGCAGAAGAGGATGATCTGTTTTAGTCAGGATTGAAATTTTTTCGATTGATTAAGTAATGGAGTTAATAAGTCTCTTTATTCCTTCTTTCGTTTTTCTTGTGTTTGGGTCATAAGAATTTTAGGAACTACATACCTGGTAATTTTACAAGATGTGGGTGCAAAAAGTATCATGTGCTTAGATGAGAGCCAATTCATTGCCGGCGCACATATTTATCCAAATACTTTTTAACATACATTAGTAGTTAATGATAAGGATCATAGCTCTTAATTATGTACTCTTGTGATTCTCTAGCATAAAATACTAGCTGACAGTGATTGTGGAATCTCTTCAGGGACATGAGTTGACATTGCGTGTCCTATACAGGTTATTTGGAGAGGCAGAAGAGGAACACGATTTCTTTTCTTCAACAACTGCTACTTCTGTATATGAAACGTTCCTTTTGAATGCGGTGTGCTTTTTATCTCTATATTATTAACCCTCCTCCTTTTGCAATGCAATACAAATGTTGAACTTAAGAATAATATATATATTATCTTTCATATCATTGCAGGCAGAAACACTTAGAGATTCTTTTCCAGCGTCTGACAAATCATTAAGCAGATTACTTGGCGAGGTTCCTTATTTACCAAATTCAGTTCTGAAATTATTGGAGTGCATGTGCTCACCTGGAGGCAGCGACACAACTGAGAAGGAAACACAAGGTGGGGATCGAGTGACTCAAGGTCTCAGCACTGTGTGGAGCCTGATTTTGCTGAGGCCTCCTTTCCGCGATCCCTGCTTAAAAATTGCTTTACAGGTTTCTTCTTTTTATTCTACATTACACCTCTGTTTCTGAAATTCCATACTATTTTGTCTCTGTAAAGAACTTATGTTTTTATCTTTATTTCATCTGACTTTGTTGTTCTCTTTTTCCTCTGGAAGAGTGCAGTTTATCATCTGGAGGAAGTGCGTATGAAAGCTATACGTCTGGTACTTATTCGCAACTTACTATTAGAGCTAAGAATTAGATGTTTGGTTCTAACTTTGTTTCCATTATGGGTTGCTTTGTCTAACAGGTTGCAAACAAGCTTTATCCTTTGTCATCCATTGCTCAACGAATAGAAGATTTCGCAATTGAAATGTTGCTTTCTGTAAAATGTGGTGATGCAACTGAAAGGACAGATGCTGAAGGATCAAAAACAGAATCACAGAAGGTTATAATCTTTGCATTGCTGATGTGGGGTTCCACTCAAAATATATTTTGTATTATTGACTTGAATTGGAGAGTTAATATCTAACTGCTTTTTCATCAGGATTCTGATTTGGAAAAGCATTCAAATGAACCTCCATCTGTGAGTGGTAACAGTAAAGATATCTCCTCTGATACTCATCAATCATGCAATTCTCAAAGTGTATCATCCCTTTCAATTGCTGAGGCCCAGCGGTGTTTGTCATTATATTTTGCTCTATGTACAAAGGTCGTTAACTATAAAACTGAATTTCTTCTTAGGTCCATTCAATAATTATTCTCTGTGTTCAGTAATTTTTATTTATTTGTTGAAATTAACATGATTTGTGAAATCTCATTGGCAGAAGCATTCCCTTTTTCGCCAAATATTTGCTGTTTATGGAAGTGCATCAAAGGCCGTTAAGCAGGTTTAGTTATTCTGAATTGGGCATTGATGTATAAATTAGCGTTGTGCTTGTAATTCCTGCCCCATGAGGTTTTTCTTCTTATCAGTTGTATGATGCAGTGCAGGCAGTTCATCGTCACATTCCAATACTTGTACGTACTATGGGATCGTCACCAGATCTTCTTGAAATTATTTCTGATCCTCCAAGTGGAAGCGAGAACCTCCTGATGCAGGTTTTCAGTTATCAACATTACAGTTTTGTCAACACCATCCCATAGTAAATAACATCTTTAATCTCCCCCTCTGTTTAATGGCGTCAGGTTTTGCATACACTGACAGATGGGATAGTTCCTTCTCGAGAACTGGTTTTTACTGTTAGGAAGCTATATGATTCAAAACTGAAGGTACATTTAACATTTTTCTGACAGTTGCAAAGAACTGAAACTATTTGCTAATATATGGTTGGTTATGAACGATTACAGGATGTAGAGATTCTTATTCCAATATTGCCCTTTTTACCGAAAGAAGAGGTTCCTTTCTTTTCACCTTCTCATCATAATTGCATCTACTGTGTGATGTTTGTGTGTGTGCATGCATGCATGCGTGCCTTTTGTTACTTGTTACATATCTTTGTTCTATAAAACTTGTGTGTGACTGAGCTATAGGTATGTTTGGGTACTCAATATTGATGGACTGGGGGTTGCTTAAACTAATCCATCAACAACATTACCATATGTGCTCTTCTAAAATAGTCTAGCATGTATCTTGCTTTTGTTCTTGGGTCATTGTTAAGGCTAAGAAACATATAAATTTGGTGGAAAGGATAAATGATGTACTGGAAGAGATGGACAAGGTGTCCATCTATGACAAAAGTAATGCTGAATTTACAAGAAAATTGTTACAGATTAATTCATAACTTTGAAATGCTTTGACCTTGATGCTTGAAAAGATGCCAACAATATGCTCCTTTCCTTTTGCAACTCCACTTCCCCATCACTGAAGATTATGCTATTTCTTTCCATCCACAATCCAAATAACTGCTATACTATTACATCTTGTACTTCGAATGCAATTTACTATCTTGTACTTGGTATATTCTGGGTGAACTTTTTCCTGCTCTTAATAACTTACGTTTGATTCTTTATTCTTTTGAATGCTTTATATTGATAGTTGGCACTCTTTTTGTTTTTGTTTTGGTGCTAATTATTTTATAATCTTGTATTTGTTAGGTTATGCTTATATTTCCCCAACTTGTGAATCTTCAACTGGATAAGTTCCAAGCAGCACTAGCTCGCACACTACAGGTATTTTTGTTTCCTTGTTAGTTCTTGGATTATTTCATATGGTCATTACAGAAAATATGAGAAGATAATGCCATTGCCTTTCAATTATTTGTGTCATTTTCTGATGCAAGTGTAACCTGGAAATTATTGAATCTCTTTTACAATTGCTTCCCATGCCCCACTTCTTGCTTTGCTTTCTGAGTTGCTAGAATCAGGCATTCTATGTCTGTAAATTTGCTTATTTGTCTATGCGATAAATTATTTGTAAGACCCTTCTCTCAGTTAATAATTCCTTTGGTATTGTATGTTTCTTATCATTTAATAATTCCTTTGGTATTGTATGTTTCTTATCATTTAATAATTCCTTCTTGCATAAATGTGCTGCTATCAGATATTTTACAAATTTTATTCATCATTCTTTGCTGTGTTCACAGCATTTTCTTCTTTTAATTTTTTTCATATTTTTCGGCTATGTTTCTCTACGGACATGAGAACTGCCCACCCATCTTAGATAAAATACACATGTTATGCTTTTATTTAGTCAAGCTCTAAAACTTTTTAGATGATTTCATTGGTATAGTTCACTATTAATATGCTTGTGAAGTACATCTCTTATTCGCTGCTTGATCCTAAATATTGCTTGGACAGGGATCATCCAATTCTGGTCCTCTTCTTGCTCCAGCTGAAATCTTGATTGCTATCCATGGAATTGATCCCGACAGAGATGGAATTCCACTAAAGAAGGCATGTCATCTTTTGTTTATATTGATTGGATACCTCTCTGAGTGGCAATAATGAATGACTGGATATGTTTTTTGTTGAACAGGTCACAGATGCATGCAACGCCTGCTTTGAGCAGAGGCAGATATTCACCCAACAAGTTCTTGCCAAAGTTTTGAATCAATTGGTCTGTACCATTGGAACTTTATTAACTTTTTGTTACCACTTCTTTCAAGCACAACTTAAAAGACAACTTCATACTTGCAGGTTGAGCAGATTCCCCTTCCTTTACTGTTCATGCGTACAGTATTACAAGCCATAGGTGCTTTTCCTGCACTGGTAAGATCCAAAGAACTCTTTAAACTGATTCAGGACAAGGGAAATATGTGGGATTTCTGCTCTTTTTTTAGTATGAGATGTATGCTGTAAATTGTTGAGAATTAATGAAACATAGGAAAACTCAAGGAACAACATGAAAAAATTACACTGATAGAAACTACTAGCATCGCGCTAGTAAGATTCTAGAAATCATTCTTGCAGAAACCCTAGGCGTGACACCTACAGCAAGACTGCATGACAAAACAATCCTAGAGTGAAGGATATATCGCTGAAAAGTTCTTTGAATTCATTAATCTCCCCCTCATAAAATCTAATTGGTCTGACAGTGAGGTCCTCATCATATCATAACTTGCAGAAAAAAAGTATCTTCTCAATATTTTTTAAGGAATAAAGAAAAAGTTTGAGTAATAATGCTTATTTTGCTTTCTGGGTTAACAAACTTAAACTTCTGTAGTTCTATCACACACCGTAACAACTCCCTAGTCTGTCAAAGTTAAGGAGCCAAAGTAGATCCAAACATACAACCAATTTTTCGTGGTCAACTTATATTGTTCAAATCAGGCTCAGTTTGAGTATTATGACCATGTGCAGATGTGTCTATGGCATTCATGTAAATACTAATATACCTTCGATTATATCTTTGACATTTCTGGACACTAGCTGCATTAAGGGATTTGTTAAATCTACAATGCTTGTAGGCTGAACATGCCCCATGATTGTTGAACCCGCTTGCAAATCTGCTAGATTTCCTCATTAGTTCAATTTAGTTGCCACTTGTCATTGATATCTTCAATTTCTTACCCTTAAAATTTAATGAAAAATTCAGCCTACTTTTCATGTTCAAACTTTGGCTAGCATGTTGCTGACTTGTCGAATTTGCTTTGTCAATAAATATCATAGGTGGATTTTATAATGGAGATCCTCTCTCGACTTGTGAGCAAGCAGGTAACTTTCAGTATCCTAAGTTTTTTTCTTGCCATCTATTATTTATAATATATTTATGTGATTGATGACATGTTGCAGATATGGAAATACCCAAAGTTGTGGGTGGGATTCTTGAAGTGCGCATTCTTGACAAAGCCTCAGTCATTTGGCGTCCTGCTTCAGGTGCATATTTACTCCCTGCTTTCCTATAAAAGTTGGACCATCCTTGAACTTCTACCTCTTTTTAAACTGAGAAAATAAAAAGGAATTCCAAAGTAGATTATGTTGTGTTCCGGTTTATTTCGTTTACTTGAGGTAGGAAATTCTTAATTTAGTATGTGATGTATTTGTTTATCTTAGAATGTACATTTGGACTTTGAAACAACGGTTGTTCACTTCTTTATGAGTTCTGATGATATGTATATTGTTGACTCAGCTACCTCCAGCACAGCTAGAAAATGCACTGAAGAGAACTGCAGCTCTGAAAGCACCGTTGGTTGCTCACGCTAGCCAACCGGACATCCGATCTTCACTTCCAAGGTAAATGAAAACCCTCACTTGTAAAGATCTCTAAAATGGAGGAGGAATCAGCAGCTGATATTAGAGCTGGGCTTTTTTTTTTTTTTTTTTTTCCTTCCAGGTCTATATTGGTAGTTCTAGGAATTGTTTCAGATTCTCAGGCTCAAACCAGTCAGTCTCAGGCGGGAGATGCAAGCAACTCAGATAAGGAGGCAGTCGCAGAGAAATCAAAGGAGTCATCCAGTGCTTGTTGAAATTCCAAGTCAATTCCGAATTGTTTTCTGCTTTAAGTTTGACCTCAGAGAACAGACCGGAATCCGAAAGTACACGGACTTCCGTGCTACAAATCTATTCACCCTGACGCGAACGACATCAAGGCAGTCATGGTTGTGTTATGTATCTTATCAAATAGTAAAACTGAGCAGATCTCCTTGTATCATAGAATTACCGCGTTCTTAGAATAGTGAGCAATAAGAGAGATTCAGTAGGAACCGGTTCGATTGTGTACCATATGATCGAAGTTTTGTAATTGAAACAAATTACGTTTCAGCACTCGATGTATTTTTTGTTGAATCTTTGGCAGACTAATGTTTTAATAATTATGTGAACTCTCAATACGCTTTTGATCACTTTAAACCAAAGCTGTGTTGAACCTCATTCCAATTAAAAATATCAAAATGGAGATCCTACCATGCAGCTTATGTTGCAGTGTTTATCTTAATAAAAATTAAAATGAAAGTAATTTTTTTAGTTTTTTGAGAGAAGTGAAAATAAAATTATTGAACTTCAAAGAATTAGCCCAGCTATTTCTCAACAACATATTCGAGAATCGTGGGTGGGACTCGGATCAGGAGTCTGCTCTCAACTAGAAAAATTAGTGTTTCTGCCTCTTGTCACTCCTCTCTAACATTCCAACTTCAATTTCGGTTTCAAGGAAACATTTTTTATCCTCAATTCTCGTCTGGGTTTCTTGTGGCAAGTCGTGAACTTTGATCCTATAATCTGGCTGTTCTTGAATAGACCCTGCATGTTGAGTTGATGCTTGCGCTAATTGCTCTCTCTCTCTCTCTCTCTCTCTCACGCCCACATAGAGATGATGCAGAGGCAGCTCTTGAAGAAGCTCAGTTTCAGACCTCCCAATGGCGTCACTCAATTCAATCAACGGAGAGATGCACAGCAGGAACAAGAAGGCCATGGAGTTGATAGCCAAAGGGTGGAGTGCTTTGAAAGAAGTGGACAGAGTTATCGATTACTGCGAGCTCAATGACCGCCGTCTCATCCCTCTGTTAAGGGCAGCAAAGGAAAACTTTGAGCTGGCTCTGGAAGCTGACAATTCAAACACCCATGCCAGGTTTTGGTTGTCCAAACTGCATTTGAAATACCATGTCCCGGGGGCTTGCAGAGCCGTAGGAGCTGCTCTGTTAATTGAAGCCGCAAATATGGGTGATCCGGATGCGCAGTATGAACTAGGTCTTAGAGTCGAAAATGAATACGTCCAATCAGATCAACAAGCTTTCCATTATCTGGAGAAGGCTGTGGACCAGCTGCACCCAGGTGCTCTTTACCTTCTGGGTGCCGTGTATCTCACGGGGGAGTGTGTGAAGAAAGATATTGCCTCTGCATTGTGGTGCTTACACAGGGCATCGGACAAGGGGCATGCCGGTGCAGCTATAGCATTTGGGTCTCTTATTCTTAGAGGTGTTGAAATCCCAGAATCTGTGACCAAGCTAACTTCAAAGAGGGGTTCTTTGGCCAGGACGGCAAGAAAGAATGGAGAAAGCCTTGTAACCGATCCTGTAGAGATGGCAGGAGAATGGTTCCAGATTGCTGCGAAAGGAGGATGTGATTTAGGACTCAAATGGTTGGAAAGACTTGAGGAGGAAGAGAAGCAACTATTGACTGGAAGTGAAATGGTTGAACAGACCTGAGGAGGAAAATAAGTCTTTTGCATATATATTCTTTCTTCTTATTTGATGTATACTTTGGGAATTGCCATAATAAAAAACATAAATTCTCTGAATGTACTCCAAATTCATTCAACCCTATAGTCTAATTACAAAAGAATCGGAGTTAATCCTACATCGAGAGAAATGCTTCCACCAAACGTGTATCGGGTTAGGTGCTGCCCCAAGGCAAATTGCTGCCTATCCCTAAAGTGACCTTAGTTAACATCATGCTGTCAAAACGGAAACAGGAAATCCATGCATTTGAAACCATTCAGGCATGTGGAACCTATCATAAAGCACAGGCCTCACATCTTTTTGCAGGGAGAGCTGCTTGAGGTGAGGAAGCAGGACCTCCAAAAGCTACACAATCCACATGAATGAAAAGCAAAGAAGGATAGAATCAGTTAGAACATGCTTCAGTTCATTATTAACTCTTTATTTGAAACGTAAATAAATGAATAACCTGATCATCTTTTGGTTGTCCAGCCGAAAATGGAACACATGGAATTCCATTCAGCGGTTGCAGCAAAAAACTGAATGGGTTGTTGTCAACAATCACAGTTCGACAGAGATCTTTTGACAAACAAGATAGATCTTTCACATGTTCCCGGCATTCCCTGTGGTTTACACAACTTCAAAGATCATTCCAAGTTCCAACTTGAGCTTTGATAATCAAAGGCAAAAATTCTTCAGTGTGCAAGTGTATGAGTGTGTGTGTTGATATATCCCACAATATGCCAGCACTTATTATTAAATTGCACCAGCATGCTCACTGACTTACGTGCTAACAGTAGAAGGCCTATAAAGACGAAGCTTAAATAGATTCTCCACATCAATTCTGTCAACAAGTGGTCTAGCATAGTCTGTATGGTGGCCAGAGTAAATTTAAAAAAAAAGCAAATCAGATAAATAAATTGAACAAAAAGAGATTGTGGAACTGGGAAAGCAACAAACCTTCAACACCAGCAGTGAATAGTACAAGATCAGCAAATTCATAAACCTGTTTCAAGAACTCTCGCAAACCAGGACGTTCAAACACTGTCACATGATTGACTTTTGGTTTCCCATCTGGCTCCTTCAACCCCAAATAATAACATATTAGACACACTATCATTTGACAATCAAATTGAGTATAAAGTTGCAGAGAAAAGAGAATCAAAGGTCTACATACCTTGTCAGAAGATGCACATTCTATCTCAAACCACTTCAGCCCAGCTTCCGTCGCTTGAGTTCGAACAATTGCAGGCAAGGTACATGTTTCATAAGCACATACTAGAGTCTCATCCAAGTCAAGAACTACCTACATTACAAAATCCATAACAAGTTTAAAACCAATCACTCAAAAACACTAGCCTGCTCATGTTACTGAACCAAGTGGAATTAAGCTTCAATAACGCTGCTAAAAGCTAACAAATTTAAAAGCTCAAATACCCAGTCGACAAAATACTAACACTGCTAAAAGCATCTTCATTTTTAGCTCAATTAACTATAAAAGGGAGTCACTTTCATGGTATATCAAGAATGCAACAAATGTCCGTGCGCTAAAATCTAATTTCTAAAGGCGCAAGTTAACAAAACCATAATGATCAAATTCACTTGAAGAAATGAAAATTCCAATTTTTGCAGATAACCCAGATTATTATTTCAGATAATTAACTGCATCCGACCATCAATTCAGCTGAATTAACCCAGAAAGAAAAAACGCAACGAAACCAACTTCCAACAGTAACAATTAGCAACTACACCAACAAAACTAACAGATGAAGATACTCACTGTGAGCTTTTCAATGTGGCGGTGGCCATTTATGACACCGTTTTCAACTTGGGCAGGGGACGACAAGTCGTTGAGAGGGAGTTCGACGACAGGCAAGGGTCTGAAAGAAGGAGAAGAGGGGCCTATGAACGACAGCAGTTGAGGAACGCAAGGCGTGTCTCTCAGGATCTGAAGAAGGATCTGGAAGTAGAAGCCCATCCAGTTGATGAAAGCTCGCCATAGTTGAATGCTCCTCGGCATGTACACTTCGGCAGCCTGGCCAATCGGCGCCATGGCAGCCCACAACAATCCACCACCACGGCCTCTGTCACTGAATGCGACTCGAGCTTAGAGAAACAATGGTGCTCTTCTGCATCTGTAAGTTGTCACTGTTTTCTTTAAAAGAAAAAAACAGAACAATTGTAAATATCGCGGAATTACGGTGGTGGTTGTGGGCCTTTTGTTAATTGTTACCTCAACAACAACAACAGCACAGCTGCTTTGTACTTTGCTGTTTTATCTTTATTTCTTTATCCATTGTACTTAAGTCCATCATTCTTATCTAACCAGTTCCGATTAATGAATTTTCATCATACACATTTCATAATCGAAACCGTTCGCTTATAGATCATTTATGCAAAAAATTATTAAATTGAAGATCGATTAGTTATACATATAAATTGAAAATTTTAGTAACAATTAAAATTCTTATGATGAACCGTATATATATTTGAAACATATTACCAAATAAAAGATCTTCAATTTGATTGATTTATGCAAAGATGATCTTTAAATACTGATTATGACAACTGTGCGGTGACGATTCGTTAATCATATTATTAACAAATCTTATTATTAATTATTGGATTTTCATCAAGCAACCTATCTTCATATTAAAAAAAGGTCAAGTGGTTGAACACTTTTTGATGATGACAAATTTCAATTTGATTCTTATCTTCAATCCAAGTAAAAAAATTTGGTTATCAAATTTGGGCCGTATGATTTATCATCATAAAATATAGTCCAATAAGACAGGATGCGATTGGGACGGGCCTAGTCAGCCCACATATATAAACGGCGGTTGTATGCTGTGATGACTAACTCACGTCACGTCACCACCACTCTCCGACCAGAACAAGAAGTCCCAGGTTTAGCTAAAACGCAGCGTTTCGAGACGCACATACAGAAATCCTAAGCTTTTTTGTACCAGAGAAAGAGAGAGAGACACAGAAAGAGAGATACAGAGTGAAACAGAGGCATGGGCGTCGATTACTACAAGGTTCTTCAGGTAGAAAGAAGTGCCAAAGACGATGACTTGAAGAAAGCGTACCGAAAGCTCGCCATGAAGTGGCACCCTGACAAAAACCCTAACAACAAGAAAGCCGCCGAGGCCAAATTCAAGCAAATCTCTGAAGCCTACGACGTACGTAATCTCTTAAATTCTCGTTGTTGTTAAAATTCCCAACTGAGATTTATTATCAATTTTTTTTCAATCAATCAAATTGGATAGGTTTTGAGTGATCCCCAAAAGCGAGCAGTGTACGATCAATATGGTGAGGAGGGTTTGAAGGGAGGGGTGCCGCCGCCTGATTCGTCCTGGTCGGGCGGGCAAGGCCAAGGCCAAGATGGCGGTCCGACGATGTTCCGGTTCAACACCAGGAGCCCCGATGATATTTTCTCTGAATTTTTCGGGTTTTCGGGTTTCGGGGGAATGCCCGATATGGGCGGGTCACGGGCAGGCGGGTCTCGGGCTGGTGGGAACCCATTCCCGAGGAGTATGTTTGGGGAAGACATATTCGCGCAATTTAGAGGTGGAGCAGAGGCCTCAGGGAATGTGCCCAGGAAAGCTGCACCGATAGAGAGGACATTGCCTTGTACTTTGGAGGACTTGTACAAGGGCACCACCAAAAAGATGAAGATTTCTAGGGATGTTCCTGATGCTAGTGGGTAAGCCTTTACTCTCTCTATATATAAATATTGTTGTTGGATTTTTAAGACCCTCTCTCTATGTGTGTGTTTGTTTTCTTGGGTGAGTTGATTGCATGGCTGAGGTTGCACAATGAGGTTTTTAGTAAGTTATATCCTTTCCTGGTTTGAATTTGCGAATCTTAGCAATAACATTGTGTGTAAGTTATCTTCTCAACATCATTCAGGTGGCATTTTCAGCTCGGGTGTATTTAGAATTCTAGAGTTTAGATCTCCGTTAGTTTGTGCAATTAGCTTTATCTTCTCACATCATTCAAGTGCATTTTTTGCTCAGGTGTATATAGAATTCCTGACTTTGGATCTCTGTTAGTTTGTGTTCTTCTTTAATGTTTTAGTATTGCATCTGAATCCCCTTAAGGGCCTATACATGATACTGTTCAAGACAGGAGATAGAAGAGAAGTGCATAGAAGCAATTTTTTTTTCCTTTTCAAGCGTAAGTGAATGATGTTATGACTACTGATGCTAGTACTGTTCTGGTTAATGTTGTTTTGAAGTTCAAGTTGTTTTAAGTTTTAAACTTCCAGTGCCATTTCTATTTCCCCACTTGAGTTCTCATTTGATAGAAAAATATCATTGTGTGGATAGGAAAGTTCTTGTTGAAAATTGAGTAAAATATCAGTATATATTAGCAGTTGCAACGAGATGAATGCATCACAATTTGTGCATCTTTTCTGATTTATCTGATTAACTTGTATTAGTTATAGTGTGACAAAATGCACTAAATCTTAGATTATGGTTCTTTCCAGTACCACCAACATTTTATATCCCTTTATAAAGTCTTTCCTCAGACTTTAGCGGTCATCCTGAATGTAATTAAATTATTAATAGTGCAGTTAGGTGATTCTTGGTTTCATCCCAAACATTAGGATAACTAGTTAAGATTGCGGTAATTGGTGTTAGGTTCCACTAGTTAAATGGGAGATTTATGTTGGTTTTTTCTTGTCGAGCAATGATAGCCATGTAAGATGGTTTTACCTGATAACCAGCGCTGATGAAGAAATAATCTTAGATGAACTGACTGAACTAAGCCTTAATCTTTACTGTGTGTGTTTGGCACACGAGTCATTTTTTCTCCCTTACAGCTTTTTGGAAAATTATGTTCTCTAATCTCCATTATATCCTCGATGATAATCTCAGACAACTTCACCTATCACTTAGAAGTCTTTCTTGAAACCCACCACGTTATTATTGATGAAAATGCTGTCAAGTTCTGTGCATCCTTATTATTACTATATTAGTCATGTTTCTTGTGACTACTTATATATTCAAGTGTTGCCTGTATTTATACTACAATTATATAGTCTATCTGTCTCTAGCACCCAGGCATACCAGAATGATTGCTGTACTATTGAATGCTACAGTTATTCTGATTATCTAAAGTTCAGAGCCTGGGAGGGCCACATGTACATATGGTTTGTGGACAGTGTTGAGGTAAATCATGAAATTGTTGCACTAGGGTGGCAGAAATGTCTTTGGTTTTAGGGGTATCGTAACTTGATACCATCCACGGCGGATATGGATGTTTAGAATATGGTTGTGGTTAGATTCATTTGCCAGTTGGCAGGATGTATATTAGCATTCTATAATACACGTTGAAGTTGGAGAGAAACTCTTTAAGCTTTAGCTTGATGATCTTGTCATTAGTAATGTTATTGTTTATCTTCCAGGGGTGGATTTGTCACCTTTTGGATCCCTTTAATTGACATGTCTGTGTTGGATCCATATGCTATTTATTGTTCTTTTTTTTTTTTTTTTTGGGTACAGGAGAACTACCACAGTGGAGGAAATTCTAACAATTGAGATCAAGCCAGGTTGGAAGAAAGGCACAAAAATCACTTTTCCAGAGAAAGGGAATGAACAGAGAGGAATTATACCAGCAGACCTTGTCTTTATCATTGATGAGAAGCCTCATAGTCTTTTCAAGAGGGATGGGAATGATCTTATTGTCACTCAGAAGATATCTCTTGCGGAAGCTCTGACAGGTCACACTGCACAGCTGACAACACTTGACGGGAGAAGTCTGACAGTTCTCATCAATTCTATTATCAGTCCCACATATGAAGAAGTGGTCAAAGGGGAGGGGATGCCTATCCCGAAGGAACCTTCCAAAAAGGGAAACTTGAGAATCAAGTTTAACATCAAGTTCCCTACCAAGCTTACCTCAGAGCAGAAAACTGGCATCAAACGGTTATTAACATCTTCATAGAGGCTGGTGGTAGCTCGCCCTACCATCTACCAAACCTGTGAAAGCTTGCATTTGTTTGGTTTGCTAGTGTTTTTGTTCTTTTTGTTTTCTGGATTGGAAATTCACGCCTCGTTGAATTTGGGGATTTGATCACAGCATTTGACTAGGAGGTTGTTAATTTCCACATTCCATTTCTCTTCTTTTCCAATCTTTTCGTAACTTATGTAGAAATGCTGGATAGACGAAATTATTGACACTTGAAATTTGTAAACTATTTGTTAACCTCTTTAGGGTATTTCCCCCTTAAAATTCCCCTCTTCCCCTCCTCCCCTTCTCCTTCCCTCTTTGCTTCTGCATCTACCACTCTCGCTGTCTACTGTGTAGATATTTCTATTGTGTTACTTGTGTAATGGTAAGATTGTCAAAGTTGGGCTGGGTAGGTGAGGAAATGGGTTAGGATTAGGCTACTTTAGGGTTTTATTTTCCTTCCATTCTAATCCAAACGAAAAAGAAGAGGCGACCGGGCCGAGTTGTTTATAGCTATGGTCCTACAAGCATAGGCAGCCCATTTGTATAAGTAACGAATGCAACTGAGGAACAAACTGAAGCATAACTTTCTTTTTTCCTTGTATTTGGTAAAGAAAATTGGAATGAACCAACTACCGAAGTCCTCCACTTATCTTCTTCGAAAGTCTTGGCCACTATCAAAGAGAAAAATACTACCTACTCTATTAGTTTAGCATTAATCTAATAACACGAAAATTAAACGAAAGGGACATAGCTTTTTCTCTCACATGATCATTCACATCATAAAAACTGAACCCTCCAGGAAGTCTTCTTTCTTTCTTTATTTTTCGGGATTCGGTCGGAAAACCCTCGAGGAAGTTCACAGCAAAAAGTGTTGAACCTTCCTGAAGTGGTAGGCCACGTGTAAGCTGGTGAACAAAACAGTTTTGCTGCTACAGTCTCTTGACCTACTGTAGCTAGCAATTCTTGTGGTAGTCAATGGTGCTTTGCTTTCTGTTCTGCCTTGTCTAGGAAGTCTTGCAAAGTTACCCTTTTGGACCCCTTGGCTTTGCATATTCCATCTATGATTGTGATTGAGAGAGAGAGCTCTGTTTCTTTGGCTGCCACCCATCAATGATTGAGCTCGCCATATAAATATGGTGGCTACTTTAACAAGCTTCAGCCACTAACCGGAGTTTACACGAACAGAAAATCCAAGGCTTTTCTTACCAGAGAGAGAGTCATGGGCGCCGATTACTATAAGATTCTTCAAGTACCACGAAACGCCAGTGAAGTTGACTTGAAGGAAGCTGCCGAGGCCAAATTCAACCAACTCTGCCAAGCCTACGACGTATGTAATTGTAATGTCATCTTTTTAATTTTACTTCGGAACAAAAATTTCTCAAAATTCCCACCTGAAATTTATTGCTAATCAAATATTGGGCAGGTTTTGAGCGATCCTCGAAAGCGAGCAGTGTACGATCAGTACGGCGAGGAGGGTTTGAGTGGAGGATCAAGGCCCGGCGGGTCTCGGAGCCCAGAAGATATATTCGCGGAGTTTTTTTGTGGGAGAGGCGGCGGCATGGGCCAGTCACGGGATGACGGTTTTCGGGACTCGGACGATGTGTTCTCGGAGTTTTTTGGACAGGGGGTTAACCTGGGCGAGTCACGGGCCGGTGGGTCTCGGTCTCGGAGCCCCGAAATCAGGAGTATGAACGGCGAAAATATATTCGAGTCGCTTATAGCCGCAGCGGAGGGCAATGGTCGGCAGAGGAAAGCAGCGGCGATAAGGAGGACATTGCCTTGCAGCTTGGAGGAGTTGTACATGGGCAACACCAGAAAGATAAAGATTTCTAAGGATGTTGTTGGTGCTAGTGGGTAAGAAATGAACAAATACCTCACAAGACAAGATCTTGTGCCTCTATTTGGTATATCTTGTCATTGATCTACTTACCCTTTTGAATACTTCTAATTGAAGAATTCGGACTTGTTTTGTTTTGTTTGGACCTACAGAAGAAGAAGCACAGTGGAGGAAGTTCTAAACATTGAGATCAAGCCTGGTTGGAAAAAGGGCACCAAAATCACTTTCCCAGAGAAAGGGCATGATGTAGAGCGAGGTGTTTTACCAGCCGACATCATCTTTACCATTGATGAGAAGCCTCATAGTTTTTTCAAGAGGGATGGGGATGATCTCGTTGTCACTCAGAACATTTCTCTTGCGGACGCTCTGACAGGACACACAGCGCTGATGACAACGCTTGACGGGAGAAATCTGCGGGTCTCCATTGATTCGATCATCGGTCCCACCCACGAAGAAGTGGTTAAAGGGGAAGGAATGCCTATCCAGAAGGAACAAGGCAAAAAGGGTAACTTGATTCTCAAGTTTAACATCAGGATCCCCAAGCTTACCTCAGAGCAGAAAACTAGCATCAAACATTTGTTAACATCTTCGTAAATGCTGATTGTACCATCGACGTTTTTCGTCTGCTTTTCATTTTCTCTGCACCCAAACAATAACTTTCTAGGTTTCCCTTAGCCATCTACCAAGCTTTCCTGATTGTACTGTGTAGGTTTGTGTGTGTGTTGTGTTAGCTGTGTACAAGTAGATTGCTTTCTCCACCACATTATTGTGATGAACGGGAGCAATTATTATTGCAATATATGGTGTAATCTATGCTCTGTAATTAACTCTGTTTTGGAGCACTTCCAGTTACAGTGGCCTTGTTGATTGTGATTCCTCCAATGGTAACAAGGTAAACTCAGTTAACATAAAAGTAAGAAGCTCTAGCTGATTAAGAAACGGTCCCAGATATGAAATCAAAAACAGGACATGATCTGTGAAATGGTAAACGCCGAATCAAAGGCAAAATAGGCGGCGTAGGATTCAATATTCTTCATGTTTCTTGCTTGAAGTTTACGTTAAGGTCTTGTATTAATGAGGAAGTGGAGATGGAGCTTGAATTTGTGTAATGAATCAGAAGATCATAAAATGCGTCGAAGTGACTAGTTCCAAGTGTTTAGGCCTTGATTGAGCTTCGTTTCTTTTTTCTATAAGTAGATGTTTCTTGTCGAGCAATGATAACTTTGTTGTAAGATGGTTTACCTGATGAACAATGCCCCTTACTTACACTTGGCACATGAGTAATTTTATTTTCTCGTGTGGCGATTATCCGTTAGAATTTCTCCCTATTATTTCCGTGCTTTGATATTCAAAGCATGAAAATAAGGGGAGAAGAGCTCGAACGGACAAAACGAGTGTGAAAATCACTACCATTTAAAGAAGAGAATTCGATTTCGAGACTTTCTCCAATTGAGTAGTGGACATAGGGGTTTAGCAAGAGCACGGAGTTTAGGAGAGTTTATACACACAAAGAGATAGAAACAGAACATCAAACAATTGTTAACATTTTCGTAAATGCTGGTATGGTGGTAGCTCTCCCTTCCATATCACCAAACTTTTCTCTCTGCTTTTCATTTTCTCTGCACTCAATCACTAACTTTCTAGGTTTCCCTTCACCATCTGCCAAGCTTGTGTAAGCTTTCCTGTGTGTTCTTGTGTTAGTTGTCTAGGCTGCAAAGTTTTTCTCAGTATGATGCTGTAGCACCAAAAAAAAAAGCAGCTCATCTGATTACTAGACGGTCTCAGATATCAAATTAAAAATTGGACTCAATGTTTGAAGTAGTTAACGCTGAACTCAAACAAAAGATCATAAAATGAGTCATAAGGATTTGCAAGTGTTCCGACATTGAGCTTAAACCAAAATTCAAGCTTGAATTTATATGCAGATGTTTCTTGTCGAGCAATGATAGCCTTGCTGTAAGATGGTTTACCTGATGAACTAATCAGCCTTGCCTACAGTTGGCACATGAGTCATTTTTCTCCCATCACCAGTTTTGTATATTCTCTAATTTAATCTCTATTATATTCTTGTACAAGTTTGCATTCTCATGTTATGTGCATATTTCTTGGTTCTTTGAATTGGGTCCAAAATTTTCCGCTCCAACATCTCTGATTGGCATGGGCCTTGGCGGCCCATTTATTAGAGAAAGGTGGTGATTATCCCTTTGAACTCTTGGATATTATTTTTGTACTTCGAAAATAGGGGGAGGAGGAGCCCAAACGAACAAAATGAGAGTGTCAAAATCATTATCCTTATGAGAAAAAAAAATTCAATATTGAGACTTTTTTTCATGTGGATGAGCGCGAGCACTTTGTAAGTAGTTGATTAGTTTATTTGTGGGGTTTAGATTCAGAAGAGTTAAAAAAAAAAACTTGTGTTGTAAACTTTATTTTCTGATCACCAAAGGGAACCAAAAGGACGCAAAGATAGATAGCTTTGTCCCCTCCTATCTAAAATACAGACTAAGCCCTCATAGAAATATTGACCCCTCATAGAAGTATTGACTCAAAGGTCTTCAACTTTTCACAAAAGCTAACCCACAATGCTGCTACAGTCGCTTGAGCTACTTTCCTCGTAGGACAAGCGTGCCTTGTCTAGGAAGTCTCGCAAAATTACCCTTTGAACCTTTGATGGTCCTGCATATTCCATCCATGATTGTGATCGAGCTCTGTTGCTTTTGTGACATCAATAATTGAGCTCACCCTATAAATCAGGTGCTACTTGAAGAAAGGTTTTGCCAGAGCTTAGAGTTTAGGAGAGCTTTAGACGCACATGGAGTGATAGAAACAGAGGAGAAAAACAGAGAGAGAGAGAGTGAGGCATGGAGGGATCAGGGGTTTTCGGATCACGGAGCCATGAAGATGTATTCTCGTCGGGTTTCGGATGGAATTGCAACGTAGGGGCGTCACGGGCTGGTGGGTCTCGGAGCCCGGACTATAACAGCATGTTCAGCTTCGGCGACAAGACTTTTGTGCAGAGGGGAGGAGATAGGCCTAGGAAAGCTGCGGCGATAGAGAAGACATTGCCCTGCACTCTGGAGGACTTGTACAATGGCACCACCAAAAAGATGAAGATTTCTAAGGATGTTGTTGGTGCTAGTGGGTAAGCCCTTTTCTTTTTCTTATGAATATTTTTGTTTAATTTTGGCATCTGGGGTTTTAAAAATGTCTTTTGGGCTCAGGGGAGCATAATTTAATACCAAACATGGCCTTAGCTTGATGATCTTATCATTAGAAATGCTATATGCTTTATCTTCCAGCTGGGCTGGTGTGGAAATTAAAAGTGACTAGAAAATTATCAAAGTGATTTTACACAACTTTCTTTTTGTTTTTGTTTGATACTGCAGAAGAAAAAGCACAGTGGAGGAAGTTCTAACAATTGAGATCAAGCCTGGTTGGAAACGGGGCACCAAAATCACTTTCCCAGAGAAAGGTCATGATGTGGAGCGAGGTGTTATACCAGCTGACATCATATTTACCATTGAAGAGAAGCCTCATGATTTTTTCAAGAGGCATGGGGACGATCTCACTGTCACTCTGAACATATCCCTTGCGGAAGCTCTGACGGGTCACACGGCGCAGCTGGCAACCCTTGATGGGAGAAATCTGAGGGTCTCTATCGATTCAGTTATCAGTATCACCCATGAAGAAGTGGTTAAAGGGGAAGGGATGCCTATCCAGAAGGGACGAGGCAGAAAGGGTAACTTGATTCTCAAGTTTAACATCAAGATCCCCAAGCTTACCTCAGAGCAGAAAGCTGGCATCAGACAGCTATTAACATCTTCATAAACGCTTGATGGTAGTTCTCCCTTTTCTGTCTGCTTTTCTTTTTCTCAGTCATTTTCTCTGCAGCCAAACACTAGTTTTCTAGGATTCCCTTCATCATGCACCAAGCTAGTGTTTGGCTTTGTGTTATTTATGTACTAGTAGATTGCTCTCCACCAATTAAATTGTGATGAATGGGAGCAATTATTATTGTAAAATATCCTATTTATGTATGCTTTGTTGTGATTAATCTATTTAGAAGTAGTTACTGTTACAGTGGCCTTGTTGATTGTGATTCCTCCAATGGTAAAATGAAACTCAGTTAATAGTTAAAATAAATTGATATGTTTGTATATGTAGGCATCAGCTGCAAAGGTTTTCTGTGTATATGCAGCTAATTCTGCAATCCCATTCCAAGGAGGGATAGTTCTGACAGGCTTGAATCTCAAGGTTAACACATAAATATTGAACTTAGTGGGGACAGTAGAAGTGGTTGGCATGGAAATACAAAAATAAGCAGCTCTAACTGATTATAAACGGTCTCAAATAATTTAATCTTGGACAGAACAAAATCATTATGGAATCTGAGTCTAAGGTGCTTGTGGATAGGGTTGCTGGTAACATTCACAATGGGGCATGGAATATTGCCCCAATCTTGGAGGAAGTTAACACTCTTTCCTCTAGCTTCTCTGAGGTGTGCTGGAAGTGGGCTCCTCGGAGTGTAAATCGTGCGGCTCACTTGGCTGCTAAGATAGGATCGCGAGCGGTGGAACCTGAGTGTTGGGTCGAGAGACCACCACCGTCTCTAGTTGGTGTGTTAGGTGTCTGACGGCCTGTCTTGCCCTCCAACTTTTTTATTTTTTTGTGGGAAACAGGTTTGCTGTGTCTGAGTTCTTAGTGTGTTCTCTGTGGCCCTGTTTCCACCTTGGTTTCGTTTATGGTGTTTACTTTCCCTTTGTTTTTCGTTGCCTCTGTTTCTGAGGTTTCTATGAAATTCAATTGACCAAAAAAAAACAGGGTATCAAATAGTCAAATTAAAAATTGGACTTAATCCATCACTTAGTCAACGCTCAACCAAAGGCAAAATAGCTTTCAATATTTGAAGTACAGCTTAAGGACTTGTATTAGTGACACAGTGGTACTTCAATTTGTATAAAATGAATCTAAATTGCAAGTGCTCCAACTTTGAGCTTAAACAAAAAATGAAGTTTCAACTTTGACTTGAAGCGTGAAGATTGATTAGTATTCAATACGATCATAAAAATTTATAATGTGACTCAGTTACAAGATCACGAGATTAGTCGTGAGTTTAAACATATTGAATTCGAAGTTCACCATAAGATTGTCTCATGTTGATAAGAAAGTGGACATAGGTCTTCAATTTGTATAAAAATTACAAAATTAGTCTAAATGACTTGTGAGTGTTCCAAGTTCCAACATTGACCTTAAACCAAACAAAAGGAAAAAAAAACAGAGGAATATGGTGCCAATATGAAAATAACAGTAAGTTAGAGGCATCTAAGTGAAATTGATATAATATTTTCGTGCGAATAGCAATTTCTATATATATAAAGACCCGTCGGTAAATTAGAATAGAAGTAATATTTTAGATTCTCTCTCACCGTTGTTGGGGGACTGGAGGAGTGGCTTTATCAAGTACCCACGACCTAAACACCCTCTCTTCTCTCCTCTCGTCTTTCTTCTTCTTCTCTCTCTCTCTCTCTCTTCTCCCACGTTTACATGCATCTTCTTCTTTCGATCTGTCTTCATGCTCTGTCCCTTCGCTTTCTGTAATTCGAACTCGCTCCGCAGACTCAATCCCAAACACTAAATTCCCGATTCCCTCCGAAACGCGTCGTTTTAGATCCCATGGAAATGGCCTCGAGTCCGCGAAACGTGGAGGAGATCTTCAAAGATTACAGTGCTCGGAGAACTGCTGTTGTCCGTGCTTTAACTTACGGTACTTGAATCTCTCTCTCGTTCTCTCTTTCTCTCTCTTTTTCGGTTTTGAGAATCTCTGACTTTTTTTGGGTGTAATTGTTTTCTCACAGATGTAGATGAATTCTACGGACTCTGCGATCCAGGTAATGCCAAATTGTAGATCAGACTTACTTTTCTCCTTTGCTTGCTTTCTAAATATTTTAATTGATTTATTTTGTTAATTTTATGTATATGTCTTCTCTTCCCCAAACACTGAGAATATGCGAAAATAGGAAAATAAATTGGTATACATCGTCCGTTGTTTGATTCTGCTAAATCTTAATTTTACTTCAAATGAATTGCTTGCTACAATTGAAAGTTTGAAACTGCGTTGGACCTTAACTGTAGTAAATAATTTCATCGTAGTGGAAGTTCAAAACAATTTCCCTACTTCTTTGAAGGCACAACTTATGATTTTTGTTTTTAACTCCCATTGGTATAGATAAGGAGAATTTGTGTCTGTATGGGCATCCAAATGAAACCTGGGAAGTGACACTTCCGGCAGAAGAAGTCCCACCCGAGCTTCCTGAGCCAGCACTTGGGATCAATTTTGCAAGAGATGGTATGAATCGCAAGGACTGGCTTTCTCTCGTTGCTGTTCACAGTGATTCTTGGCTGCTTTCTGTGGCTTTCTATTTTGGAGCACGCCTTAACCGCAATGAGAGGTACACAATGTTTTATTGTTGTTGTTGCATGTGTGATGTAGATAGCGTGGTAGTATCCCTAGTTCTCTGTTGTTGATTTAAGATGTCTAGATGCTCAACTGAAATTGAACGAATTCAGATTAGGTTGAAGATAGGGAGAGAACTAAGAGAGAAATTGGGAACGAGGAAATTCTCTGTTTCTATTCATTGTTAATATTAGCCTTCGTTCAGATGCTTTTATACAATCAGTCTGACTACATAAGATTTATCAGTAGACACTGTAGGAGACACGTGATCAGTAAGAGTATTCCTTCGGGATTTGGGTTTTGTGTTTCATATAATGCCTGATGCAGAATACCAACATGAGTGGAGAATTTGGTTTAAGTGCCAGCCATCTCCCTTGATGATAGTGAAAGATTGAAATCATAGGTTTTGTGATAGAAATCCATTAGTTTACATGTCAATTCTTCATTGTCCGGCTTACTATTATCAAACTAGAAATGAACCTAAAAATGCCTATTACAATCTTTGATGAATTTTGAGCACTTCGTCCCTTTTTCTGCAATTTGCACCAAGACACCATTGTTTGACATAGGGGAACTGCATTGTAGCATATCTTTGCTTGAGATTCAGTGGTTTTATTCATCAGGACTTGTTCTGTATAATGACAGGAAACGCCTCTTTAGTTTGATCAATGATCTGCCTACTGTCTTTGAAGTTGTGACGGAAAGGAAACCCGTTAAAGAAAAGCCCAGTGTGGATAGTGGGAGCAAATCTCGAGGCAGCACAAAGGTCAGATGGATCAATTTCTTGTTCTGTTTTTTCCCCTTCAGATTTCATGTTCCCCTTCAAGGTTCTCAGTTGGTTCAGAAACTTTGTGCTTTGTTTCCCGTCTGGTTTTGAGATATATATATATATATATATATATGAAACAAACTGCTGATGTTGGAATACAAACTTGTTCTGTGTCCATTAACTGGCTCTTCTTTTCTGTAGAGATCCAGCGATGGAATTGTGAAAAGCAATCCTAAGCTTCCAGATGAGAGTTTCGAGGAGGAGGATGATGAACATAGTGAAACTCTCTGTGGGAGCTGTGGTGGGAATTATAACGCAGATGAATTTTGGATCGGCTGTGACATCTGTGAGAGATGGTTCCATGGAAAATGCGTGAAGATAACACCCGCTAAGGCTGAGAACATCAAGCAATACAAATGCCCATCTTGCAGCTTGAAAAGGGGCAGGCAGTAGTGATCACTCAACCTCAAACCTTCCGGGGTAGGAAAGGCAGATAGCGCATCGTCTCAGTGGCTGACAAAAGTAGTATAGGAATGTCACTATTTAATGTAATGCATTTGTTGTTGTGATGTTTGTTCATAATAGATGCTTTTTCAAAGGGGTTGAAGCCTGCCTTCTTCCCCGTCAAACGTTGCTTCGGCTTTTATATTATCTTCCAGTTATTAATTTACGACAAATGTATGAAGAATATTTGCTTCTTGTTAGTGTTATTGTTATGTTTCGTGTCAAGTATACTATAATTGAAAAATTATAATTATCTTGATAAACAAAGTGGTATGTTTAATACTGAATTGATTTTCGCTTTCAAGTCTAGAGAAGTCTACGCCAGTTTCTCATGCATATGTGGGAATTTTGGTGCATCGTCCACGATACTTTTTTTTTATTTTTATTTTTTTTTTATCGGTCTGACCGTTACATAATTTATTAATTCACTTATGTTTGTATACCATAGCTTCATAAAATATGAACAACGTTGTCGAAGTGTTGTTTTACTAGGTTTAGATCCATTACTCATACTCGGGAACCCGAAAAAAAAACAGAAAAAATGGATTCATTGCTCATACATGGGCCCTTCCCCGGCCCTCCCAGATCTGATTTCTCAGTTGGTGGGTTGACTTTGTTGGGATGTCGACGTGTTTATTCTTAATTTCATTTTCATCGATACATATCATTTGCACAACTTCATCTTATGTGTATAAAACCATTTCGTGCTACATTGGTTTTGTATTTTTTTATTTATTTTAAATAAATAAAAAAGAAGCAAAAGAAATACAAATGTGACAACAGGGCAGATACAATTTCGGGCAAGTTGCCCTTCTATTTTCCTGGTGAATAAGGTTTTGAGTTTTGACCGATAGACGTTTACTTCCGGACACAACACTGCAAACAAGAAACCAAGTTGAAATATTTGACTAATTAAGAAAGGTTTGAGGAAAAAAAAGGGAAAACTAAGTTTGAAATGATTTGGACTCCGCTCATTCTTAGTTTAATCCGACATTTAGAGACAGCCTAAGGCATATATTACATCCAAACGTAGCACACCACTTAGTTCACATCGATGATCAGCTAAGGTTTGTTTTTGTCCGCAACTGTTTTATGTGCTGCTCCCTCTGTCTATAATCTTCCTCCATCTCTTTGAGCAATGCTTGGGGCTGCTCTGGTACCGGTCGAATTTGAAATGGGTCCTAGTCGATCAGATGGCTCTGCGGGGAGGGAGCGCCTGCGCTGGACCCAAGAGCTACATGATAGGTTCGTAGAGGCAGTCACTAAGCTTGGTGGCCCTGATAGTAAGTCACTATAATTGAGTCTAAATCTGAAGTTGGTCCAATTTAATTATATGTTATGTGCATGCATATTAGGTCATAGAGCCTTATGTTTATATAATCTGTTTGCTTAATTTATAGGGGCAACACCAAAGGGCATCTTGAAGGCTATGAGCGTTTCTGGACTGACCATCTACCATATCAAAAGCCATTTGCAGGTTCTCTCTCTCTCTCTCTCTCTCTCTCTCTCTCTCTCTATATGTTCTTCTTAATTTGCCTAGCTTAAATTATAACTTTTCAATTTTGAGCCTTAATTTCGGAAAAGTCGCTGATTTTTTTTTTAAATTTTCAGAAGTACAGGATATCAAAGTTCATTCCAGAGTCGACCAGTAGTAAGTTTACTTGATACTATTTTTTTTCCCCTTAAAAAGTTTGGTACATTTCTCTACCGTACTTTACTAATTACTGCTTAAATGTTCTCTGGTGTTGTTTCGTTTTCCACAGAAGGCAAACTTCAGAAGAAAAACATTTCAGAAATGCTGCCTAATTTCGGTGCAACGTCGTAAGTAATCATGTCCCCACTCACTAGCTTGAACTACAAGTAACAATTGTATGCTGTTTGTTATACCAATTAATCACAGGCTCAACTATTTAATTTCCACCCTGCTGTGTGCTTTCAACACCTTCCAGTGGTGCTCAGCTCAATGAAGCCTTAAAAATTATGCAGATACAAGTACAGAGGAGACTGAGTGATCAAAATGAGGTATACACATATGTATGATCTATAAATCTATAAATTTAAAAATTAACATGTTCACTCAATTACTAATGTGTTTTTTTTTTTTTTTGGGTTATTAATTTTAAGGTGCAAAAGATTCTGAAACATAAAATTGAAGCCCAAGCAAGGTTCCTTGACATATTTTCAGCAGAACGCCATAACAACAAGAAGAACCGTCCGATCTTAATCACAAAACCCAGCAAAGTACCGTTGCCTCGGACATCGCTGCCTTCACTTTGTGAAGACTCAGAATCAAATGCAAAGGAGTTTTGTGCTGACTCAGAGGCTGACAAGGCTGAAATACAATCCTCTGCAGAACAATTCCAAGCTCTGAAGAGGCTTAGGCTACATCATCAAAACGAAGAGGTCTGCGAGCCAGCACTCAATTCAGAGTGGTATAATCAAAGCCACAGCTTTCTTCTCCCTCATGAGGACCATATCAACTTTCCTTGGAACCTTGCAGCCTGCTCATCTCCCTTGGTGCCCACCTGCTTTCTATAAGTATTTTTTCTTTCTATGAGTGCATAGATATAGTTTGTTTGCTGCAACAAATGGGATGTTTTGATTTTGCTGCTTCCATTTATTTCTCTGCTTTACTTGGAAGTTTGTGGAAGCAATCAAAAATATCCATATCATATTTTTAGTATAGATACAGAAGTAGTTAAAGATGTTTCCTAATAAAATGATTAGCATGATCGTGTGCAACACTTTCACTAGTGCCAATGGGTAAATTAGAACATGTAAAATAAAGATTTCTTTGGGGTTTAGTGAGCAAATAATGCTGGGTTTGTTTCTGAAATAAACTAACACTACATGGTATTGTATTTTTTTGGCTTCTTGTTTTGATTGACCATGGTATTGTAATATTAAAGAGATTAAAAATCTGTTCTTCTTTTATATGTTCACCTCCCTACTCACTAGCCAATATTAGGGTTCATTCGGAAGTAATTTTGGATATGTCAATAATCACATCTATAAAGAATTACTTTCCTATATAATCACTTAAAGTGATTTTAAACAATTCTGGGAAGAAGCACATTCCGTTTGATTCTCCATAAGATCACTTAAAATCATAAAAGTGATTATTAGCTTATTAAGAATCACTTCTAAACGAGCCCTTAGCCTTAATGATTTGCCTTGTACATTTTTGTTCTTGGGCAATATTAGACTCAATAATTTTACTTTACCATATGAATTTATAAACGAATACAACTCGTCCATGAATTGTGAATACGTGTACATTAGACTCAATATTGCTTCTAGTTTTTGGGCAAATGGGCAAGCTTTATGCTACGGTGTGTTATATGGCCCGAAATAGCTGAGCTATCTTTGAACTACTTAATTTTGGGTTGAACGTAAGTTGGCCCATCCCCTTGGTACATTTGGGCTCCACACATGTTGGAAAAGAAAGACAAAGGGATTAAAAATTGGGAGTTTCACTAAAACATCCAAAATGAGAGCTGAAATTATAAAAAAACCCAACACCCAAAACACTTTAGAAACACACCCAAAACCCATCATTACACACACTCAAAACCCATTTATAAACACACCCAAAAAATATACAATTGTTGACTTTGGAGTTGATTTGGGGTGTGTTTCTATGTTTAAATAGTATTTGGGTTTTTTTTATAAATACATGTTTAGGATTGGGTTTATTTATAAATCTGTATTAAAAAATTTCTTAAATTTGACCACCCAAAAAAAAAAGGGAGTTTCACTAAAACACCCAAAATGGGGGTTGAAATTATAAAAAAACCCAAGCACTATTTAAACATATAAACACACCCAAAACCCATCATTACACACACTCAAAACCCATTTATAAACACACCCAAAAAGTTGACTTTGGGGTTGATTTTGGGTGTGTTTCTATATTTAAATAGTGTTTGAGTTTTTTTATAAATATATGTCTATGATTGGGTTTATTTATAAATTTGTAAAAAAATAAAACCCCCTACTCTACTCTAGAATGTAGAGAGGGAGTCAAGGCTCCACCTCCACCCAAAGATTCTAATTTTGTATATAACTGTCATACTGTTATGTAGTTTTATTAATTTATGTGTTATAATATTAATAGATGTTTGGATTGATCTTGCATAGAACTAAAGTATAATATTAATAAATATAAATATTATGAGAAAAATTAATAATATCACGTGACAATATGACTGTTATACCAAAAAATTACTCTATACATCGACTAGTCAATCAATGTATAGAGAACAACATCCTAATTATTGGTTTTTAATGGGGACAAACGAGTGTGTTCGGCATTGTGTAAAAGTTTGTTGCCTAACACATGCATGCGTTAGATGATAGATGGTGCACCAAAAAGTGGGATATTTATTTAGTGATGACCAGGTCAAAAAAGTTGTACAAATGGAACTTTCCAATTAAAAACATTAAACAAACGTGCGTCTATATATATATATATATATATAATATGACGACTCTGCCCTCTCTCTCTCTTACGTTTTGCATTTCTTTACAATTAGAGAGAAGAGGATTTTTGCTGCCTTGTCAAAGAGAGGTGTTGTGCTTGCTTTTATATTTCATTCACAACCACACTAATTTCAATCTTATCTAAATGATTACATTCCTCCATCCCATTGTTCTCCACTTAATTTTGAGGGTTTCTGAGAAGAAGAATGGCCGACTGAATTGAAACAACATGAAACTTATGCTTATTTTTTGGTCCTCATTTTCTTCTCCAAAAGTAATTCCACAACATTTATTACTTAAACAATTGGACCACTAGGAATACATTGATTGTGAATATATATGGTGCTTGCTGGTCCACTTGTGTGTTTGAGAGTCGGTAAGTCAAGCAAGGAGGGCACTAGCAGAGCAAGTTAGGTACATAAGTTTGTTTTCCTTCTCAATTTTTCCAACAACATATATCAGATCACCACTAGCTTACTTGTTTTCAACTAATGTTGGACATGATATCAACCAAATGGGATAATTCCATGTTATACAATCATAATACCGTTATGTAATCTATTTACGTGAATTACATATGAGTATCATAATAAAACACGTTGCGATATCACAGTTATATTAGAAAATTATTAACTCGACTTGTCTCATGCAATAATATAGAGTAGATATATTATATTGTGGAAGTCTACAACAAATTACAGGATCATTCTTGGGGCAACAACAACCACCATATTAGATATATATATTCTAATAAAAGACAGAGAAATTAAATATTGTTATTCATAGGATTTTAACGATTCAACTTGTGCCTTGCCACAAGGCCCCTTCGTCCTAATGAAAAGTCGATACTGATCAAATGTCATGGGTGCATAAAGGGCAGGACGGTCCTTTGTGACAAGCTTCTTGGCAGGTTGGATCAACAAATCACTCTTTGGATTATAAAACAAGGCCAAAGAGACCCTGTCTTTGACTGAATTTGCAATCACTCTGTGCTCCACGCTCTTGTAAATTGCGTTGCTCAGCACCTGCATTTGGTCTCCAATGTTCACAATGAAGGCATTTGGAACTGGTTTCACTGTAACCCAATTCTGCCCTTTGCGCACTTGAAGCCCAGCCACATTTTCATCAGGCAAAAGAAGGGTCAAGCCACCTGGGTCAGAGTGTTCTGAGAGGCCAAGGGTTAGGTCTGGCTGGGGGCATTTTGGGTAGAAGTTGACCCTCAAACATGCCCCAATGTTTTCTTCTCCTCCAAATGCATTGAGAAGCTGGTCTTCCTCTAGCCCAAGGTTTTGTGACAGGAGCTTCATCAGCGTTCCACATAGTCTTACAGTTGCCTCACTGTATTCTTCAATCAGTTTCCTACAAAAATTAATTCAAAAATTATTATTAAAACGTCAACACACAGCAAATTAAAAGTTGATATTTACTTTGAGGGGACTCTTCTAATTTTGGAAGCACTTTTGAAGTGCTATTTGCATGTGCTTATTGTGGCCCTAAATCCTTGTGTTGGGCATCGACAGACTTGATGGTGAAGGATAAAATGAAAGGGCCAAAGGAGGCCTAGATCTGCTTTTTAGGAAATTGCCCACTTAGTGCTTTTAGGCATGCAATTAATTTAAACATGGTAGTTCCATTATAAAAGACTCAGAGCACTAAGCTACAAAGTATCCATATCAAGGGTTTGGAAATAATAAAAGATCTCTTTTTTGTGGCATTCGTTAACCCAAGTTTGGAACACAAGAATACTTTACATAAAATCCCTAAATTCTATTTAACTTTGATACTCACAAATAAAAAGCTTTTTATTAAAATATATTGAGGATATTCTAAAAAAATGAAAACAACACTTATGAGATTTACTATTTTAAGAAAAAAAAAAGTATCTAAACTTCATCAATTTGCATATCTTTTTGTACTAAGATGTTAAAGTGCAATTTTCAAGCTCAAAGTTTCATCATTGTCTTCCTACGCCCCTAACAAAAAGACAAACAAAAGGCAAATAGACCATTGTCTAGACAAAAAGCAATGTATATAATATATCATATATGCAAGAAGAGCTAAACACAATTTGTAAGCCGATAAATCACAGCTTCGTAAATTGTTAATTTAATTAAGCTCGATTGTAATTAATGAGATTGATACTGAGTCATTTGTGTATGTACACAACGTTTCTTTCACAATAAATAAATCATATATAACAACCACATGAAGGGTTGGATATACACAACGAAAAAGGTCATAAAAGCACGTTTTCAATGAAAAACATGCCTCCCTTTTAAAATTATTATAATAATAAATATAAATTAATTATAAATTAATTAATAAAAATTTACCTGCATGAAGATGGGAGGGCAGGCCACTTGCTATGGTTTCTGAGGGAGGCGGGCATATAATGGAGAAAGTAATAGTCGCTCCAGTCCAAAATAGCCCCCTTCTCAACCCCCAGCCGACTCCCGTACCCTTCGTACGTACTCGGCCTGTTCGAATACTCTTGCTTCACATCCAGCGGCAGCCCGAAAAACTCGCGCCATGTGTCCCTCGCCCGCTTCATCAGCTCCTCGCTCACCCCGTGGTTCACCACCTGAAAAAACCCCCACTCCCTGCAGGCGCTCGAGATCGAACGCAGCGTCGTTTCGCGCAGGCTCTCCTCCTGGTTCAGCAGGTTCTGGAGGTCAATGACCGGGATGTTGACTTCCACTTCAGCCTGGTTGCAGTTTGCGGGAAGAAGTGAGGGTCGTTTGGCGGGGGGTTTGATGTAGAGGTCCGGGATTGCGGTTATGCCGCTTTCTGCCAAGGACTGGACTCGAACGATAGGCTCAGGCCAAGACTGCAAGCAATTCATTGTTTTTTTCTTTCTTTGTTATAACTTATATGTTAAAGTGATGAGATATATTTGTAGCTGCAATAGCTGCAATGCGAGAGTGAGAGGAGGAGTTTGGAGGTTTATATAAAGAAATGGAGGGGGGTGTGGGGGCTGAGAGCTAGCTAGCTATATCTAGTTTCGGCGCCGTGAGCAACTTGATTTTCTCATCACCATATTTTAAATAAAAATACATAAATAATTTGGTAGTTGTAAAATATAAGTAAATTCGGATGCGTTATGAATTTTCTCTACTATGATCTGATTAGATAATATTTACGTAAAAATAGAGAGAGGTATGTACATATGTTTATTAATGTTTAATTTTGATGTAGATGAATATCAGTTTGGGTCCATGCTTCATATGTTTGGAGTTGAACTATATATTATTATTATTATATATGCCCTATCCCTTTTTGAGAGGTAAGCAAGTAGCAAGACGGCAGGTCCATCATATACATCATATGGCTAATTAAAGCTACACATAAAAAACTACAAGGGGCTTGTGGCTGAGCTTCTATCAATCCACCAATCTTTGTCTTTGTACCTCTCAAAGTGATATTTCCCTCTACTTTATTGATTTATGCTGAGCAGTCCCTTACTCAAAAAACTTATCGATATTACTACTTTTGCATCATACTTTCTTATTCGTCGTTTAAGTCTTCTTTTAAACAATGAAAGTAGCTATAATATTTGAGATTTTTTTTGTCATTTATCTCTTACACTAACTTCGTCACATTATCTGTCATATCATTAAATTATCATCAAATTTAAATAAAAATAATTATTTTTCTTCAATATTACTGTTCTTATTTACCTTTTGTTGTTTCTTTTTTGAATTCAACTTTGTATCGATTTTCTTCTGGCTGATCTTATAGCTGACAGCAAATGAATATACTCCACATACTCTGCTATTCATTTGTGGACCAATTCTCCAGTTGCACTACTAGTTCGACAAAACAAGTAGACAAGACAAGACAAGTCATCCAAATTCCATTTTCTTTTTGCTTGCTCTCACGTTGCTATAATGTCTCCACTTACTAAGAGCTCCAGATATGGGTGGAATAGGAACCTCAGTACATTAACTCTCTTAAAACCTACCAAAACTAGCAAATTCTTATCATCTTAAATTAGAACAAGTAATTGAGGGGCCTTTCAAATCATAGCCCATCAGCTACCCAAGTTGATTCAATTAGCTAGGGGAGCATTATTTTTCTCATCACTTTAACCCAATATATATCATCGCAATTCTTTTCAACATTTGACACGTGTACATGGGCATAACCATGTTTCAACAAATATAAAGTAAATAGTTAGGGTTATGCCTATAAACACGTGTCAAGTATTGAAAAGAGTAATAAAAATATACATTTAGTTAAAATGATGAGCAAAAATAAACTATAAAGTTTTGAAGTGTATGTACAATGTGACCCTACTATATCTTGTCTACCTTATTTTTTGCCAGGTCACGTGGACTGTCTTCCACTTGCATTGCATAGTAAGCTACAAATCATTTACACATTTTTTTTCCCTTTACCAATTCGATCGAAAGAAAATAGACGAGAACGAGAAATGTCATCGAAGCTTCATTGCTCTGAAAAAGTAAAAAATAAAAAATTTCCTTCCTCTGTCCTTTTGTCTTATTCAGTGGAATGGGTAATAAAATTTATTAATGAAATTGGAACTTAACAGGGATCAAAATAATTAAAAATCCATCCACGAATCAAATGAACACTAAAAATCATTAGTCATGCATGTGAATGTGATCATCAATGTCAGTGTCAAATATCATTTTTGTTTTTTCCTTTTCTTTTTCCAAAACACATTTGTTGCTAATTGAGTCACGAATATATACACAACTGGTTGTGGCGGGGTTTGTTTGCCTTAAGCTTCCGTGGAGGACTGCAATTCCGGCTGCAGCACAAGCAACGTTAGCCAGGGTAGCCAGGGTTCTGAGAATATATCAATGTCAATCGAGTATCCACCGCAATTTTACAGTACATTAATATTAGAATATGTAGAGAGGAGTACAAGTCTCCGAAGATAATGTTTTGGCCGACATCATTTGCATCACGTGGGAAATTCGAAAAGAAAATGCGTGACATTATGGAGATGATGAGAACACTCTGCCCATATCCCCTTGGCCTTCCAGAATCGGATGTCCCCGAAGACCTTTTCATTTTTTTTTGTGTGATAGAGATGCCATAAAAAACAAAATAAAAAATTAGAAGGGTGGTGGTAGGAGTATAATTGACAATTTCATCATAAAATGCTTTTATAATCTATAAAAAATAACTCGAAATCTTTGTTTATGGGTAGGTTTTATTTCACCGAACCATATTTAAAAGATTTGGCAGTTTAAAAGTGGTGGGGCTCCTAGTCTCCTAACCTAGTTTTATATTTATTTGCAAGGACACGCAGTGTGCAATTATAAATTTTTTTTTCATTTTTATTTTTTTATGTTATAACGTGAAATATTTTCTAAGTATATATATATATATATATATATATATATATACTTAATAAAAGGGAACTATATATATGCGTGTCGACAGTACATACATACATGTGTTCTCCTTGAATTTACTAATGACTTTTGATGTAGCTATCGATCGATTGAAGCTCAAGTTGTTGATTTCCATTGTAATCTTCCTCAGCCCTTTATAATTTATTATTTAAGTAGTTGAACTGCAAAGTATATGAACACGTAGCTAGCTATAGTTTGGGTGGTACATACTAAGTTTGCCATTTCTGGAAAATTGTAAGATGACACCAAACTGGGGTAGGTATGTAGGTTTAAAATAATAAAAAATATATATAGAAAATAAAACCCTATATTTTTCCCTGAGCTGCCAACCTTTTTGATAAGTTATTCTATAAGGAGGGTGAAAGAGTCGGTCCCCGAAAAACACATACAGGGTCACTGTGTGGAGGTGGACTTCTGAACAACAACGGTGACCACCGCACACACACTTTGATCTTATGTATCTTGCAGAGCTTAAGGCAGGGCAAGATGAAGGGATAAAATGCCGTAACGTGCTGTTGAAGATGATGACAGATGTTGATAATGAAATTAGACAACTTAAACTTGATGATTAATACAAGGGTTTAAGTCAGCTTGAACAGTAATATGAATGAGAAATGTAAAAAAGGAAAAAAAATCAAACACATGTTAATATGTTATGTGGTTGTTGTTTTAAATATATAACTCAAATAAAAAAGACATAATTAAAGGAAAAATCAGCGCTATATAAACCAATAATTAAGCGATTCTTGTTTGGGCACGTGATGAAATTCATCATAATCTGCATATCAGAATCAATCACTTTCCATCTAAAGTCCTGGGTTTTGAATAATATGCCATGCCTATAATTTTCGTCCTTTGCTTAATCCATCTGGTTTCAACATACATTAGAGGATAGTCATCTGTTGACTGAGAACGACATGCTTAAAGTACGACTTTGCCCCTTACCATAATAGTGGAAATACATGTACAAGATTCATGAATGAGAATGTATACATGCTGTTGATCAAGTCAAAAATTGAATGTGCCTTCTTTTTCTTGGTGCAGATTACATATAAAATGTTGGATGGGAAGATATTTTCACATGCACAAGAGATTTTTCAAAGACATGTCGGGGAAAGAGCACAGCTTCTAGCTAGACTAGACTTAAAACCAGTACACACAAAAACAGCATCCATTTTGTTTTTAGCACCTGAAATTGAGCTTTTGATGAGCTTTTTTTACGCCAAATAAGCATTGCCTTTTTGGCTTTCGCAATTCTTTTCTTGTATTTTATCGGACGAATATATGTACATCTATCTTTGTAATGAATGGTTATACATTGGCACGCAATATCTGGAGGGTATGGGATGAATTCAGATGCCAAACCTCCAATCATCCTATCCAATCACGTGTTAGGAGGCAATTTCTCACGAGAAGTCCCATGCCCCATCCATATGCTCGTGCTTTATGTCTCTGGTCCCAGTCAGTGGCGCATGCATGAATTTTCTTTTCTTGGGGCAAGAAAACACTACTACCAGGTTACTAACTAGTAAAGATCAATCAACTCTTAGATGCATATAAAAATGATCATATAAACATATACATGCACAAATTAGTGACACAAACTTTACACATTCTATCTAATTCCTCTACTGCACGACACAAAGAGAAAAATGAGAAGACTAAGTCTAGAGAACAAAACAAGAAGAATAATATAAGTAGAGCAGTAAAGCACGCTGTCAATGGGGTCATACCATAGTGAAAAAGTATGTTTGGCCTAAGATTAGTGATCTCATGTTCGAAACCCGTAGGCACCAATATATGTAAGTGAATTCCCCTCCCCTTTCAATCTTTGACCCCCAAAAAAAAAAATGAAAAAAAAGAAGAGAGAGCAGTAGAGCAAGCCACCCTTTTTGCCCTGCCTTAGTCTTCTTTGAGGAAGTTGATCAAACAACTTGCCCTGACATGCTCCCATTCAATACAAACTTTCATAACAATTTGGCACCTTCACAGGGCAAGTGCCTTCATTGGACTCTTAATGGATCCGCCAAATGGTCCCAGTGTGTATGTTTCACCCTAAACCACAACCTCTTTGGGAGCCATGAAAATGTAGGTGATTAGTCAATTAATAAATGTCAATCACCGTTGCAATGATGTAAGAGTAACAGACAAAATGCATACTTGATTAGACAACTTTCACCGACGTGATTTAACCCGGTTCCAAGTTCGAATCATCTCTTTTTATTATGTGGTTCAAAAAGGTTTCAGTTGAACCTAATCCCAGGATTTCAAAACCGAATTCTCTTCGAAGTGAAATTTTTTACTGCCAATTGATGGCATCGAGTTGATGTGTTCTGATTGTAGAAATAATGTACAAGAACGTGGAGACCTGTAGTACAATGCAACATGTTTAACAAAAAGAGTTCCACCACGCATACAGATTCTTTTTTGGTAATAGATTTCACCACTCTTCTGTCTGGCCCGAATATGGGAATCAAACTGAATGATTGAAATCTTTTGTGCCGCAGTTGATCTCATAGAATGTGAATCGATCCTCAAGCACCAGCAGAATGTCGATCCTTAACTACATAAAGAAATTTGTTTCCTACGTGCACATGTCATGCTGTGAGAGATCAAATCAAACCCATAAAATTGTCACTGTGGAAGCAAAATATCTACGGATCCTAAATTAAATAATTAAGCCAATCAATTTGAGAATTAGTTGGCCTAATTGAGAGTTATTTGATTTAATTGTCAATTATTCGATTCTTACCCTAATTAAGGAATCAAATCCCTAATTACATCAATCTCTCAAAATTGGGGAAGAATAATTCCTTTCCATCTGTGGAATTATTCTTCCGAAACCCTAACCTCCGAAGCTCCTATAAATACATGGCTACACCAAGGGTTGAGGTACGTCTAAACTTCTGTCTCAAAATACTGCAGAAACTCTACATAACTCTTTCTCTCTCTCACACAAGGCTCCGACCACCCATATCTATATATATATATATATATATATATATCTCTATACCCTTTTGTTAGCTATTGTTTTCCTACAAACACTCGAACTAACTTAAGTATCGGAGGACCTTTGGCCAACACTCCCCAGGTGTGGTCCTCTTATTCCGAGTTGGTTTTGCAGGGATAAAGAGAAGTGAAAAAGAAGACGGAATCTTAGACGAATATTCTCGTAGAAAGAATCGTTCCCACAATCACTATAAACAGAACATCTATCAATCCATTTGCTCTTAATTTGTTTTAATGATAATTATATATTAATTCCACGCATTGATGTTAACATAATCTTTTCAAGAAACAAGAAGGTGAACTAGACAAAGTTATGCATGGTTCATATGATGACGACAATGCATGGTTTATGCACCACTTTTAAAAATAAAATAAAAAAACCATTGTGGGGTTGCACGTCCACTAATTTTACCTGTAAGTGATGCTGCACTTTGTGGACTAGACAAAAAGTAAAGGAAGAAGGTGCATTTACCTTTTGTCCCGGCCATGTTATTACTAGTGTTTTTCCAGTTTGACCATTCAAGGATGCAAACCAAAGCATGGGAAATGAGAAACTTATTCATTTTGCTTGGCTAAGTTTTTGTTCACCAGTGGAATTGATTTGACCAAATTAAAGTAGAAAACTTTTATATATCTTTCTGAAGTTTGCAGCAAACACAAGGAAGAAGGAAGAAGGCATGAAGATGCTTGAAGATCCTGTTCTTATCGCCATCTTTTCTTTTTTCTTTAAAGAGGAGGACAGTCATGACTCAAACTCTCCATTTCCTGCCTGTGGTGGAGTTTGGGGATGCATCACTGAGGTGTATGTGTCCCCTTCAGGGACTATTCGTCGCATCAATTTAATTACAAGATTAATTAAGAGATTTTGATTGAGTTGTCTACTCCAACAAAAGTTGGTGTGAACTCAAAAAAAATTAAAAAATTAAAAAATTAAAACGTGATAGTATTTTTGACATGCTTGCTAGATTATGATAAAGAAACATTAAGCTCATGAAGCTCCTTTTTTTTTAAATTTTTTTAAATTTTTATATATGCATTCTTTTATCAATAATTGATCAAAGTAGCTAGGTTATAATCAGTTCTTTTTGTTAAGCAAATTGTCTAGTATTTCAATCTAATAGATAAGCCTAATGCACCACCATCCATCTGACCTAACTTACGTTTGCCTTTAAGAATCGAAGCATAATTAGTTAAACTGATATGTATTCTTCTAGTTGTTTGGTTCTATTTTATAAATTTGAGGGGTTTCAGAGAGATCCTTTAATGATTTGATGAATTGATGAGC